>NC_134137.1:257500000-257547500 GCF_033958435.1 Carettochelys insculpta
GTCTTTAAAGCAATGCTAACAGTTCATTTTTCTTTTCCACTCTCCGGCTGCTTCTACACATGCCATCTCCTGACGGAGGGAGCATGGTAATGAGGCAATTCAAAGCAGCCTAATGAGGTGCTAACGTGCATATTCAGTGCCTCATTAGCATAACGGTGGGTGAGTGAATTTCGAAGTGCAGACTTTGAATTGCAGATTGATAGCGTAGATGGGGGCAGATTCGAAATACACACCCCACTTTGATATTCCCTTACTCCAATCTAGTTTTGCAGGAGTAAGTGAATGTCGAAGTGGGGTGCTTATTTTGAAGCTGCCCCCATCTACGCTGTAAATCTACAATTTGAAGTCTGAACTTCAAAATTCACATGGATGCCATTATGCTAATAAGGCACTGAATATGCACATTAGCACCTCATTGGCCTGCTTCAAATCGCCACATTACCATCCCACCTCTGACGGGAGGTGGCGTATATACAAGCTGCCTCATTGTCCTAGACCTATGACTGTTGAACTTTAGTACTGTAGTGTAGATAAGGCTAGAATAGATCAGTGACAACTTGGTGTTCGTATTTCCTTCATTGGGTCCTGTGTAGGTTCTGTGACAGACTCTCTGGAAACATAAAATCTACCAACAATGAAATTAATCACAAAGTACAAAAGAAAAGCACCTGGCAACCAACTACTGAATAATGCAGAATGTGCAGATTTAAATTACTTGTCACCTTTAATGTATACATATCTACGTGCATGCTCACACACACATATTTATGCTATAATCAGTAAATAATTCTTCACTGTCTATAAAGTAAGTATTTTAATTTGGCATAATATATATTGGAGTTACATCAACATTAAATACCAAAGGAGTTTATGATTAATGATACTGCAGTAAATATCTAAAGGAGTTAAGCACAATACTAAATAGATGTGCCTTAAAAGCAGAGATGAAAACCAAAACCAAAACAAAAAGGCCTGTTATAATAGTGCAGAAAGTTATCAGCAGTACCAATAAAAATTGGTGCCAGTAGCTCTGTCTGCACATATGAAGTATCTAATTAGTCATCAGGATCAAATACAATATGGAGAGAAAGTTAAGTCTCCTTCATTTATGTACTCATTAGAAAATGAATTATTTTAAGAGGAATTACCTGTAAAGATTGTGGGAGAAAAATTACCACTGAGATCCTTTGTGCAATTTTGTTGGGAATCTGTAAACCTACACAGTGCAGGTTTTTAAAACATTTATTTTCTTAACCAATAAAACAGATGAAAAGTGGAAATGTGGAGCTCCAGAGTGACTGGCCTTTGAGTCTGAAGTTTCTTAGTTCTGAGCTGCACAGCCACATATCCTTGAGAGCAAACAAGAACCTGATGTACTTCATTTCTGTTTTTGGCGACCTTTATTATTTCGTTTATCTCCTATTCATAGTGAGATGTAAACATCTTACTTCCCAGTGTGATCCTCATATCAGCTGTGAGTCAGTTTAAAATACTGAGAATCAATATGTTATAAAACATCAGCCAGGGGAAAAAAAAAGGCAGAGCCAGAGCAAATTCATTGAATGTCAAAAAATAAACATCAACTGTTAAAAATATTGTAAGACAATAAATAGAAGACAGGAATTATATATATATATATATATATATATATATATACACAAAAGCTAAAGAATAGTTGGACAAGATATTAAAATACAAAGCTATTTACAGCACACAAGGTAATGATTTTCATGCAGATTGGCAGAATAACCCTTTGAAAATGTAATAGAAGGCATGCATGATAATAGTGCCTATCAACATTAAGAAATCAGAGAGCTGTTGGGTGAAGCTGGAGAACATGCATAACAAAAGTCAGTGCAAACCTGCATTATTGTTTCGTTTTAATTTATTTGCCTCTGCTTTCAAGACTGTTTAAAGGCCAAGGACAGTATTCGGATATCAGACATACTGGCATGTATCACTGGCATCCTGTAACACACAAGATTAATATGAAGGAACTGGGCCTCCTCCATGCTTTCTCCTTCAGACAGACAGACTATGATAAGCTTAGGAGAAGAGCTGGTCAAAGAATTCTTGACAGAACAATTTCTATCAAACAAATTCAGTTTTGTCAAAATCAAAGCCTCTTGTGGGGATGTGGCAAATATAAGTAAATTTTCAATGAGAGAAAGTCTAAGCAACTCATTTGGACTTTCTGGTTTCATTTCAATAAGGTAAAAACCTTTCATTACAATGTTATGTCAGTTTATTTTGTTTTGACTTTGATATGATGTTAAATTAACATTTTAATAAATTGATCTATTAAATATTATATATTATATTATTTAAAACATATTTTAACATTACTGAAATGAAACTATTTGATGTTTCTGAATTCAGAGTTTTGTGTTTCTAAATTTTTTATTTCAATTTCAAAATGTTAGCATTTTCTATAGAACAGAAATTACATCTTCTGACCAGATCTATCGATGAACTAATTGGCTACATGCTGTCTTCCTTCCCAATAACTGCCAAAGATAAGTAATGATGGGCTAAGATTAAAAAATAATCTGGACTATGAACTCTTGTAAATTTAAAAGGGACTTGAAAACAGGATTTTGATCTTGGATCAATGTTTAGTTTTTTACTGCAATGTTTTTAAAGGCCTTACCTCTTATAGGCCCAGCTGATTCCACAAGCCAATAGTACACTAGCAGAAGTATACTGTATATAACAGCATCAGATCAGGGTAGGACCTGCAGCCAATGGATATTTCATACATTTCCCTCTCTACGTTTCCAGCTTTCTTGACTTGTATCTCGACCTCCTCCACGCCTCTAGCTCCTGCTATCTCAGAACAGTTTGCACACTCACTGAATGGCTGTGTCTACATGGGCACAAATCTTTGAAATGTCCATGCTAATGGCCATTTCGAAGATTACTAATAAAGCACTGAACTGAATGTTCAGCGCCTCATTAGCATTAGGACACTTCTGGCCGCAGCACTTCAAAAGTGCTCTTTCGAACACCCACAGCGCAGCACGGTGCAGCTACATGGGGGTCCTTTTCGAAAGGACCCCACACACTTCGAAATCCCCTTATTCGGCTCAGCGTCCTAATGCTAATAAGGCACTGAATATTCAGTTCTGTGCCTCATTAGTAATCTTCGAAATGGCCATTATCATTGCTATGTCAAAGATTTGTGCCTGTGCAGACACAGCCAATGTGTGCTTTACTTCAGACTTCAAGTCACTCACAAAAGCTATTAAGGGAACCCTCACCCAGTACCTCCCCCTGTAGGGACCCTCTCCTCACACCCAGGTACATTTGGTGTCATTTATCATCACCCTTTTTTCACACAGAAACCTGGGTGCAAAGAGTTTATCACCAGTCACAGCTCATTGTCAGCAGGGCCTAGCAGAGCACCTCTTCTATATACTGCTTATCAGAAAGAGTAGACAACACTGCAAGGTCAGAGGGAGTGGCAAACATTCAGGCTGAGAATATAGACAGTCTTGTTGCAGTCAAACTAGCAGTAGTACCACAGCAAGTGTAATTCACCCATCACTAGAATTCATCTTGTCAAGTATCGGAGGGGTAGCCGTGTTAGTCTGGATCTGTAACAGCAACGAAGGGTCCTGTGGCACCTTGTAGACTAACAGAGAAGTTTTGAGCATGAGCTTCGTGAGCACAGACTCACTTCATCTGACCAGCATCTGATTAAGTGAGTCTGTGCTCATGAAAGCTCATGCTCAAAACTTTTCTGTTAGTCTGTAAGGTGCCACAGGACCCTTCGTTGCTGTTATAGAGTTCATCTTGTACACTTTGCCTCATTCTTTTTTGTTAAAGGTGCATGGGAAAGTGGAGCTCATTAATTGTATTGCTTTCAGAATCCTCATTTGTCTGGACACCTTCCTCTTTAGTCACTGGTTCCAACTCCCCATTCCCCTGATCAGATGCCTTTATATAAGGTCCCTGAACACTATGCAAATAAATGTGCAGTCTGTAAGAAGAGCTTCCTAGAGGACAGATTTCTCTTTCAGAGGCCTTGAGACAGCACCCGTGTCTCACTGTGGCCTCTAGCATGGATTCAGGGTTATATCCATACTCCCATCAATCTATAGATTAATTGGCAACACCCTCAACATTTCCTTGCTTGGCCCCCTATATCTCTCCCTGAAAGCCCGCACCCTGGAAAGGATACAACTCCCTCTGCATCTTCAGAGAAGATAGCTCATTATGCTCTTAACTGCTCTAACCTTTCTCTTGTAAACTGAAGATTTCTGTTTGGAAGTTCTGTTCCTGCTCCTATTTTCTTTTAAAATAGTTCTTTGCTTTCAGCTTCAGTTGCATTTTGTGATAGCATGTTGCTATTGCTTTTGGTTTTAATACCTTTACAATGGAAGTAAAGTCCACTGTGCGTTGATATCCTTTAGAGAGGGGTCTCCCTCTCATTGCAGCCAGTTGTGAGGTGGGTGCATGCACAGGCTTTTGGGTTCTCATGGTAGCTGGCACTTTAACACATGCATACAGTATAGAACCAAATACTATTGCTTACCATGATATGCAGTATGTTAAATTATATCTGAAAAGATTCTTCAGTTGAGAAGACTATATTGCAGAGCAGCCATTAACCCAGCAGGAGTTAATTTATCACGTCTAGTATAGATGTGATAAATGATGATCATTCTTCCCTCAGTTCTGCTACTCAACTCAATGAGAAGCTCAGGAGAAGTCAACGGGAGAGTATCTCCAGTCAACACACCACAGTGAAGACACTGCAATGGGTTGATCTAAGTACAATGACTTCAGGTATGGTATTCACATGGCTGGAGTTGCTTAACTTAGGTCAATCTCCTGTGGTATTGTAGACCAGCCTTCAAATATGCTACCCCATACGCTCTATCTGCATCTCCTCCTGAGACTTATCAGACAAACCACAGATTCCAAAGCAAGTAGCTCCACTACTTGATGTAAGAGTGACTCTTCCCCAGTCGACAACTGGGAAACTGAGATTATCTTTTAGATTTCCTAACTCTGGAGGGCACACATTTTAAAAGTAACACCACATTTGACAGAGAAGTACCTTAACATATAGTTTCCTTAATCAAGAGTAAACTATTCCAATTCTCAGGCTCTAAACTGCATTCTTGCCTATGCATGGATTGTATCATGATTGCTTAGTTTCCAACGGACACATTTCACCATGGGCTGAGGAGAATTTCATCATATAAATGAATGTAGACATCTACTTTCACTGAATAGAAGAGTGGAAAGTTAAGGGCACCTAGGCTACATGTACATGAGAGCCCTATTTTGAAATAAGATATTTCAAAAAAATGGATATTTCAAAATATCTTATTTTGAAATAAGAAAACCACACGCAAAAATGCATTTCGAAATAGCATTTCCAGGTCCATAGAGCTATTTTGAAATAGTGCCATTGGAGCACATTAGCCGTGTCTACACGTGCCAGCTACTTCGAAGTAGCTGCGCCAACTTCGAAATAGTGCCCGCCACGTCTACATGTGGCGAGCGCTATTTCGAAGTTGAAATCGACGTAAGGCGGCAAGACGTCGAAGTTGCTATCCCCATCAGGAGATAGGAATAGTGCCCTACTTCGACGTTAAACATCGAAGTAGGGCATGTGTAGCCGGTCCGCGTTCCACAACATCGAAATAGCGGGGTCTGCCATGGCGGCCATCACCTGAGGGGTTGAGAGATGCTCTCTCCAGCCCCTGAGCTCTATGGTCGCCACGTGCAGAGGCCCCTTAAAGCTCCCCGCCCCCTGAGTTCCTGTGCAGGAAGCTGAGAGAGCGTGCAGATGGCAGCACTGACATATGGCCTGCCTACATGCTTCCCTGCAGCCCCAAGCCACCACCCCCACTGCAATGGCCACCTGCCAGCCCCCCAAGTGCCCCCAGGGCACCCCCCCAAGGGGAGCCAGGGCTCCCAGCCTGGCAGCCAGCCTGGCAAAAGGCAGCAGGTACCCTCCTGGACAGAGGCCAAGATCCGGGACCTACTGGGGCTCTGGAGTGAGGAGGAGGTGCTCGAGGTAATGGAGAGCAAGAGGCGGAATGCAGATGTGTTCGGTCGGCTGGTTGAGGGCCTGGCTGCCCGGGGTCACCCTGCCCGCACTCCTGACCACATCAGGAATAAGGTGAAGGAGCTGCAGCAGAGTTACACCTGGGCCTGGGATGCGGCCAGCCAATCTGGGGCCGCCCCCGCCACTTGCCCCTTTTACGGGGAGCTCAGGGCCATCCTGGGCCCCCAGTACATCTCTTTCCCGCCGGCCACTCTTGACACCTCGTCCGACGAGCCCCAGCTGGCCCCGGAGGCGGAGTCCGCCCCGGAGACAAGCCCCGCACCCCAGGGACCCCCCCAGGAGCCCACACCTGGGATGCCGGAGGAGGAGAAGGAGGAACCCTCCTCCAGCGACGGGGGGCTGCACATTATCCTGCCGTCCCGGAGCTCCAGCAGGGCGTCCACCCAGAGGTGTCCCCCAACCATGGGAGCGGACCGTCAGGTATGTACTCCCCCTGGTGCACACCCCCGGGATTAATGGGCGAGGACAAGAGACATGACCAGGGTCCTCCACATGCCAAGATGACCATGGCCCCAACGACAGCAGTGGCATGTCCCTCAGAAGAGTGCATCAACCCCTGCCCCCCCAGCAGGACAGTGCCATGCCCCATCTCTGGGGATGGTGGGAGCGGAACCTAGGGTCCCCAGGGGGGGAGGGGGTGGGACACCCAGCAGCAGCAGCAGCATCTCCCAGGGACGGGGATGGGGAACCAGCAGCGGGGGCGGGGACAAGGGCCACAGCTTGAGGCCCACACTAACGGCTGTCTCCACTCTTCTTCCCACCCCATGTTCCTCAGCTGCACCATCGGAGGGCCTGGAGAGCACCAGCGAGGTCTCAGTGGTCCTTGAGAGCCCACCGGGGCCATCGCTGCAGGCCAGCCCCTCGGCAGAGCACCAACCAGCCCCAGGACAGGGCTGACGGCGGAGCCACCACCACCCGAGGACAGTCATGGACCCCCAGCTGCTCGCGACCCTCCGGCGTCAGCTGGAGGTATCGGAGCAGCGCCTGCGGGTGGACGAGCGGCGGCTGGAGCTCCAGGAGCGAGCGCTGGCCTGGCGCCAGGAGGCATGGGGGGCCTTTATGCGCACGTTTGAGCACATAGCGGAATACCTGCCCCCCCCCATGCCACGCCGCCCACCGCTCTGCCCACCCTGCCTGCCACTCCACCCGCTGCTCCAACCACCGCTCCGACCACCGTCCCACCACCGTCTGCCACCCTGGGGCCTTCCGCTGAGGGGGACCAGGGGCCTGTTGGCACGCGCCGGCCATACCTGCCTGTTCGCCCGGCCCCCAGCCAGCCTCAGCCAGGGCTCAGGCCGAGGCGAGGGTTGCGCCCACCAACCCCAGGCGCCGGACAGTAGAGGGGTGAGGGGCTCAGGACATGGCCCTCCCCCTCCCCCTTTGTACATATCCCCCCATGCATATTTGTACATAGTTTGTGCTACACCTCTGTTCTGTTATATGGTACCTGCCCCCCCATGTAAATAGTTCCCCCCTTTTGTTCTGCTCTCTCTCTATATATATTTTTGTTGTATGAATAATAAGAGAAATCACTGGTTTTTGGTTTCAAAAACAACAGCTCCATTTTTATTTGCAAGAAAAGGAGCGGGTTGTGTGCTCTTGGGTGCTCTGTGGTGTGGGCGTGGGGGCAGGGAGTTTTGTGGAGGATGGGGGGCCTGCCAGCATTCACCCTGTGGCCTGGTCGAAATGGGCCCGTAGGGCCTCCCGACCCGGATCCCCTTGGGCTCCACCTGGCGACTGGGGGCAGCGGGTGGCTTCACGTCAGCCCTGCCAGCCTCCACAGCCCAGCCCTGGACGAATGCCTCCCCCTTGCTCTTGACCAGGTTGTGGAGTGCGCTGCATGCACCCACAACCTGGGGGATGTTGGTGGGGCCTGCATCAAGGCGGGTGAGGAGACACCTCCAGCGCCCTTTGAGGCAGCCAAGAGTGCGCTCAACCACCTGGCGTGCATGGTTCAAGCATGTGTTGAAGCACTCCTGGCTGCCTGAGAGATGGCCCGTGTAAAGGTGCATGAGCCAGGGCCGGAGGGGGTACACCGCATCTGCGACGATGCAGAGGGGCATGGTGGTGTCTCCTACAGGGATCTCCCACTGGGGGATGTAGGTCCCCGCCTCCAGCCAGTGGCACAGGCCCAAATTCCTGAACACCCAGGCGTCGTGGGTGCTGCCAGGCCACCCAAGATAAATGTCCAGGAAGCGGCCCCGGCTGTCCATCAAGGCCTGGAGGACCAGCAAATGGTAGCCCATCCTGTTCAGGAAGCGTCCTCTGCTGTGCTCCGGGGCACGGATGGGGATATGGGTCCCATCCAGAGCCCCAGAGCAATTTGGGAAGCCCAGACTGGCAAATCCCCGAAATGACAGCATCTGGGTCCCCAAGCTGCATGAGCCTGTGGAGGAGCAGGGCATTGATGGCACGGACGACCTGCAGGGGAAGGACATGGGAGAGCACCAGTGAGGGGTGTGCAGGGTGTGTCTGGCCCTCCACTCCAGGGCAGCCCTCCCTCCCAGGGCTGCCCTCCTCTGGGGTCCTCTTACCTCCATGAGGACAGCCCCGACGGTAGCCTTGCCCATGCCAAACTGCTGCCCCATGGATCGGTAGCTGTCTGGAGTGGCCAGCTTCCAGACAGCGATGCTGACCCGTTTCTCGACCGTGAGGGCACGCCGCATGGCGGTGTCCTGGTGCCTCACTGAGGGGGTGAGCCACTGGCAGAGTTCCAGGAATGTCTGCCAGCTCATGCGAAAGTTCTGGAGCCAGCACTCGTTGTCCCACTCACTGAACACCAGCCGCTCCCACCAGTCGGTGCTCGTGGGGTAGCTCCACAGCCGGCGGCGTGTGTGGCTGGGGGGAGGTTGGAGGGCAGAAAGGTCTGGGGTTGCTTCCTCCTCTCCTGGGGGCAGCTCCTGTTCCGTGAATAAAAGGTGGTCAGCTGCCTCTTGCATAGCATTGAGCAGGGCAAGCACTGCTCCTGCAGGGGCGGGTGTGTGGACCTCTGGCTGCTGCTGCTGCTGGGGGTCCATACTGCTTCGATGGGTGTGCGTGCCTGTGGCTCTGCAGACCGCGTGCTGTGCAGGCTGAGTGTGTCTGGGAGGGACACTTTAAGGGAGTGGCTAGCTGTTGCCCCGGAAGTGCGAGTCCGCCCTGTGACCCTGTCTGCAGCTGTTCCTGGCACCCTTATTTTGATGTGTGCCGCTTTGGCACGTAGACGCTCCCCTGCAGCGCCTACTTTGATGCTGCCCAATGTTGACGTTGAACATCGATGGCACCAGCCCTGGAGGACGTGTAGACGCTATTCATCGAAATAGCTTATTTTGATGTCACTACATCAAAATAAGCTATTTTGATGTAGCATACACGTGTAGACGTAGCTATTATGGCCTATTTCCAAATAGACATTATTCCTCAGGGAATGAGGTTTACTGCAATCAAAATGAATTTTGAATTTATTTCAAAATAGCATGTGCATCATTTAGACAATGCCAACGTTTTTCAAAACAACTGCTATTATTTTGAGATAACTTGGCCGTGTGGACATAATCCTATAAAACAAAGATCAGTCCCCTCTTCACTCTCTCTTATGACATTTTCCTTATCCATACTGCATTTTTGATAGCTGTGATTCTCTGCACTTGTCAAAAAAATCAAAACCTAATAATGGTAGATATGAGCAGTAAGATACATAGAAAGAATGGGAGAGGGTGACCCAGGGTAACACTTCGCAAATCACCACTTGATCTACCTGCTGCTTGTCCAATCAATAAGACAAAAGAAGAAGGCTATTCAGTTCCGGAATATTCTCTCCCCAACCCACTCTCTCACACATGAACTTTCTTTGTGCCTCTCTCCATCTTGAGGTTTGGCACTGCAACTCAGCAATCAAGGTAATGAAATGAATAATAAAATTCCTCACTTCTGTAAGACCACTCAGCCATTAGTATACAAAGATATTCTTGTGGTTAACCAAAAACCTGGGAGTCAGTAGTCTTAGGTTCCCTTCAACACTTACTACCAGATATATATGCTACCTTGGGCAGGTCAATTAACTTATTTATGCCTTGGCTTCCTGACTGGTAGAACACAGCTATTACACAGGCATATCATGACCTTATAATCAATTCCCAATAATCATGTGGAGAATCTTGAATGGATAGTTCTATGGAATGAAAAGTGTTAACTCCAATTTAATTGCTTTGTGGCTATGTGGAAAAAAAATCTACATGACAGCTTCCACTCAGATGAAATGTTAACAACCAAGATATTGGGTAGTGAAAATAGAAGCCAAAATTTGCGGAAAAAATGGATGGATGAAGTTGGGCTTCTAAATCTGTACTTAAGCAATTAAGAAGCCTACTTTAAAAACTGCTTAGTACCTAATACCTTGTGGCGCCAGCACTTCTAAAAATCAGGCCACTTACTAAGGGTTTAAAAAATGTGGCCAGTATTTTGTATGTGCCTAGCAGAGAATGCGAGCAGATAGGGGCTGGCACAAAACTTCCTAGAGTTCTGGAGTTTCATGCATATTTTAGGCCAAATTCATCATAGATTCCTGTGGACTTACCTCAGAGATAAATGTGACCCAGTAACTAGCATTCCAAGCCTTTTAAACATGTAAATGTGCATTTTAGTGCAACTATCAGTGTAGTTTTATCTTTAAACTGACTCTTTCTTCCAGTTACAGAACTAAACCAGCTTGATTTTTTTCATTTGTGCATCCAATTTGCAGGTAATAGCATTGTAGTCAGCCCTCATGTCAGTCAGGATATACATATACTGCAGCTGCAAGGTGTAATTTCCAGTTTAAGGAGATGTACCCATGCCAGCCCTGATGAAGCCTGCATGCTAAAAATAAAAGTGCGTTGCCACAGCTTGATCAGCAGGATGAGCTAGCTGTCCTGAGTCTAATACCATCCACAGCTTCAGGTGTGCACTTGGGCAGCTAGCCCCACCCCACCACTGTAGCGACACTGCTATTTTTAGTACTCTAGCTCAGTGTTCCTTAAAGTTTTTAAGACCACGGAACACCAAACAATAATATTTTTCACGCAGAACACCTATGAAAATTTACTTCACTCCTTGAAGTACTGGTTCCTCAGCAGTAGCATTTTCACTCACTTCTGGCTCTTTTGAAAAGAAATTTAACTCATTCTGTTTACTCATATGGGTGGAAACAATGAATTCAATAAATCATCACACGCCCCACGCACGTGTTGGCTGACATAAAGCACTGACTCCAGTGCATGCGCCGCACACTGTTGCTAGCTGCTACGCCAGCATATAGATAGGAGAAGAAGATTAGAGAAGGGAGGCTAACACAATGTTAGTTCACCTTGCTGAGTTGCCAGACTACTACCGCTCTCACAAGATGCAGAAATAAAATTGTTTTTCAGTATTTTCTATTTCTGTTCTCATCATAAAATGGTTATTTATTGTAAAACTTTTAATTATTTTTGTGGCACACCTATGAGTTGTTCACAGTACACCAGTGTTCCATGGAACAGAGTTTAGGAAATGCTACTCTTGCTCATCAGACCAAGTGCAGGTATATCTCCTTGAGCTGGAAATCACACATCCAGTTTCAGAGCAGCCATACCCTGGACCAAATCAGACCTGATATACATCACTGCAAGTCCCACTAAGGTCAATAGAAGCGACTTCTATTTATGTTGAGGCTGAACATTGCCAAATGTACTCAAAATATTTGCCAGTATAGCATGAGGTTTTATCTTAAATAATTAGGACTTAACTGCATGTGACAAATAAATGTACGAAACGTGTTGTGAAGCAGAATCCTTGCTTTGGAAAACATTATCTATTCACTTGCTAATTCAAAAAGCTTTATAACTCGCCACAACTTTACTAGCAACTGTCACAAAACAGTGAACTGCTGTTGTAACACCATGAATGAAAGGACCTCCTAAATGAGTGCACACATGTGCAGATAATTTCTAAAGCTCTGTAGGCTGGAAATAGCATGTTTTTGACCCCTCACCCAACAAAGTGATGAGGACTCAAAGAGGTATCTTATATGGTAAATTTCAGTCTGATATGATTTAAAACAGAAAAGTTCAGCAAGGACATGTTAAATGATCCTTAAATACAGCAGTACTTACTTGGTGTCATGATAATCAATGTATCCTACTCTCTCCATTTCTCTTACTTAAAGTATGGTATTCTCTATTATAAGGCTTGTAACCTTATAACAGAGAATATTTTACGTGAACTAAGAGACTTTGTAATTCCCCATTATAATCCTCTGCTAAAAGCCATTGCCAATAAGTAATCCTTACCGTTGCATGTCATTGCCTTTAAGTCAATGGGACTTGTAGGGGCATTAAGGATTCCTCACTGAGGAAGTGATTCAGGATCAGATGCATAATTAATTGCTGTACACTGTTTACCAAAGAAAAACTGATTTTTAAGTGACTGCATAATTGGTGTATTGCTTTATTGAGCTCATTTTACTGCTGTCCTGTTACCTTAAAAAAATCCGCAGCAATGTACCTTGCTGTAAACAGTATTGCTACCGTTACACTGCATCAGTAACTCAAAATAACTTATTTCGAGTTAACTTACTTTGAACTTGGTGCCATCCACATCACACCAGGGTTCAAAATAAGCAGCTATTTCAAAGGTTCCACTAACCATCTTATGACAAGTGGTACTAGAACCAGAATACTGTGCTCAGCATAGTGCTGCTATTTCAAGTGCGATATCTTTCCATGGAGTTGCTGTTTCAGGATAGATTTGTGTGCATCGGGAAAGACAGATTGACACTACAGCAGTCCTTGGAAAGAAGTTCTTTTGGAAGATCCCTTCCAAAAAAAAATTCCTTGGAATGATCATGGCCACACACAAGTGGATCGAAAAATCGATCCGCTCTTTCAAAAGAGAGTGGCCACACAGCCCCAGCTGCTCTTCCAAAAGAATGGGCCAGGAGACTCCGCAGATGGGGTCACATGGTCGGCAAGCCATTCTGGAAGCTCCAGCCGTGCACTCTCTTAAAGGGCCCCTCCCAATCCCCCAAACCTCCCCCTCACCCGCTCATGCTGAGGCCTGCTGAGCTGACCTAAGCAAAGCAGAGCTGGAGCAGGGACCACATGCTGTTAGATCACAGCTATGGACCCACAGCAGCTCCAGGGCCGGCAGCACATCCACACCCTGGTTGGGCTGCCGGCCACCATCATTGCAGCTGCCCTCCAGCTCCTCAGGTGGCAGAGACCTCACACAAAAGTTGGCGAGACCAGCCCATTGTGGAATTTTCCAAAACTCTTCTAGATTCAAGGCATCACAGATTAGGGGTCCCTACAGGCTTGGAGAGGTAGTGGCTGAATGCGGAAGAGCACAGCCAGAGTCGTCCAGTTTTCTGCATCATCAGTGCCTCTAATGTTCCCCACAAAACCATTCTGACCAAGTCAATGTTCCTTTACATAGTGTCCATGATGTACTTCCCTTTCCTCTCACCCTGGGGGCTCCAGCATCTTTCCTTAAGGCACTGATATCAGCAAAGGGGGCTGTGCTTTCACAGAGTTGGGAAGACATCACTCTAACCAGCCAGTGTGTGGGTGCTCCCATCCTCCCTGCCTGCCCATCATCCAAAGGCACACGTTTGTTTTTGGTGAAATCCCTAGGGCCACCACTAAAATTAAAAAGAGCATGTGTTAGACACGCTCTTCTCAATGGATTGTAACTCTGTCTCCAAAGGAGACGTTGTGGCAGAAACTGTCTGGCACTGAAACCACAGATCTTAACAGTTACTTCTTCCCTCCCTTCCGCGGGCGACCACGTCTCCCTGTCCCAAATACGGGGCAAGGAGATATGGGGGCAGGGGCAGCGCCTCCTGGCTGCACCAAGCCCCAGAGAGCTGGTGCCCCCCTACCCCAGCCCTGGGGAAGCGGCAGCTGCAGGCGCTCCCTGCCCTGGAACTCTGGGGAAGTGGCAACCGTGGATGATCCCACCCCAACTCTCAGCCCCCGAGGGCTTAAATACAGGGCAATTTGCCCCTTTTAAAAAATAAGTTGGGACACCTTTTTGGCATCCCAAATACAGGGCCGTCCTGCCTAATACAGGGCGGATGGTCACTCTGCCCCCGCCCCAATGCAAGATTCACACATACAAGATCACTTCTCTCCTCCTCTGCCCAGATATACGCACCTCAATTCACACATCTTTTAGGAGAAAAAGTTGTCATGCACTTTGTAGACATAACCCACGTCAGGAGAGAAAGTGGTTGGACTATATAGGAGATTTCAGAATCTGCCACTGCAGTTAGCTAGAAGACTTTTTTCAGCTTAAGTGCTAGAAGTTGGTCCTTTTAATGCTGACGGTCTCTAGGTTTAAACCTCATTGTTACACCCCAAGCCAGATCAGTTACATGTACGCGTTTAGACATACCCAACCACTGAAGATATTTCATTGAAATACAGGCAGTTACATGGGAGTTTATTTGGGATGGTACCATTTTTCTGAATAATATGGAAATTGTGCAAAGAGCAGTTTCCCTGATCTGCTTGAAGCTGAACCAATTTTCTGCATGGCTTGTGCTACCATTTAAGACTCTAGCTTTAGTCTTCACTAGGAATTTAACTTGCAGTGAGTCATACATTTTCTTGTTAACACGCTTGAAATTGTTTGTGTGTTATTTTATGATCATATGTAACTTTTCGAGCATATTTGACTGGTGTAAACCCTGGGATCCTCAAAGAACTGTTTGGAACAATATATCTGAGGTGGGTTTCCTAGGAGGCTCTTGGGAGGCCTGGAACCTATGCTCTGAGGAGAAAACTTCACTGTCTACTGATTATGTGCAGACTATGTCATGTGACCACAGAAGAGATTCCTTTGCAAGGTGTGAAGAAATAAGCACCTACCACAGCCCATGTTGGCATTGGGGTGATTTCTGGTAAATCTATTTGAATACATATATGTTTTTTCCCCCTTGTTTCCTCTGTAATGTTTCTAAGGCTAAAATGTGCTTACTTAGAACAAACTATGTGGTAACTTGTAGCTGAGCTCATTTATAAGTCTCTGAAAAGGAAGTGAACTAGCCTGTTTAGGCAGTCTGTCTTCTGGTAAGAAATAATCACAGGCTAATCTAGGGGATTGTACTGCCTGAAAATATACTGGCCAGAATGGGAGGAGATGCAGGTCTTCACCAATGTGAAGCAACGGTTGTGGAGCTGAAAGTCTGAACTCCATGTCCCCGCTGGACTGTGGAATGGGGATGCATCTGTCCTGAACTTTGAGATACTGCACCTGTAAAAGAATCAGTAGTTTATGTGTACAAAAGGCATTGCTAACATGTGAAGGAGCAGGACACTCCACATCTAAATACCCTTCTGTGGCAACAGAGAAGAGAAAGGGAATCTGTTATATATACAAAGGGTTGTACATAATAAAAGACTATTACTAGTGTCAAGAAACTTTTCAGCTCTTGCCTACAGAACTATCTTCCATGGCTCCTTCACACTGTAACAGCCAGCTTTAATTTCTTATGCCAGAGCAATAGACTTCCACTTTGGGAAATTTAGAATTTGCACAAGTTATTGAGATAGCTCCAATTACTTTTTTATTTGTTTTTCCAAAAGGGCCTATTTTTCACCTCTGCTGATGAGGGCAAAATCATGCTCACTAATGTTTCTAAAATACAGCCTTTTTGTTAGATAGCCAATCCAAATGCATGCGCTGCAGCTTCTAGCAGATAGGAACTTGATGGAATCTGTCTTGAGATTGCTGCTGTCCAGATTGTCTTGGCATCTATTTTTGTAACAGCCCTTGACACAGGACCAGGAAAGAACTCACCATTTTCTAAAGTTTCTGAAGCTCTGGCATTTTAACTAGAGTACAAAAATCTATCCCTTACTTATCATATGCTGTATATATTACACATGGAGATACACAAGAAAGAACACAATAAATTAGGTAGCTGATATGTAATTTTTTTTTTGTAGGTAGTCCATCTTGTCCGACAATGACGTCTGTGCAAAGAACCTGTGCGGGAGAATGTTTAATGTGGAAAAGCTGTTGCACGGGGGCAGTTCCACTCTCTCAACCTCAGAAGCCTGGTTCCAGTGTCACGAAAAGTCGTCACGGCTGGGACTTCCTAGGCTGCAGTGGATGGCCCTGCCGTCTTTGGTGCCTTGTCATGCACTTCGCTCTCCACGAGCATTGTAGAACAACCTTCCTGGTCATTGGATCTTGCTGTTGATCTCATCGGCCCAGTCCACCAGGGCCAACTTTTCATGCTGGGACAGGCAATTCCCTATCTCACCTCAGATTTCAGACCTGGCGGCTACCCTCACCTGGTTTAGCCTGCCTGTCGAAGTGGTTTATTGGGGTGTGGCTGCTGCATGCTACAGCTTCTTGGGGCCAAAGGTGAGAGCTGGGTGCCAGGTGGGGACCAAAGGTGCACAAATTGCCCCAAAGAGACACAACAAGTCCCCACACTAGACACGCTACCCATCCCTGGACGCCCCGTACACCCCAATACATAACACAGAGACAATAAATGGAGCGTTACTCATCCTGCAACACTATTGATCCATTATTTCAATATGGTAACTTAAGTGTTTAAAGTGGGCCAAACAGCCTCACCGGGCCCCTTGGCAAGGTGGGGGAGGGTTCTGCCTGCTCCACACGCTCAGAAAGGGTGGGGCCTCTGGCAGAAGGGGCATGGCTGGGGCACCCAGCTTGCAGCGCGCCCCTCCTCCAGGATGCTGAAGCACTCTGGCAGTGATTTAAACAGCCTGGGGCTCCTGCCACTGCTGCTGCCACAGTAACAACACCAGCGGCTGGGAGCTCCAGCTCTTTTGTATCGTTGGGTCCCAGAGCAACTGCCACGTTTGCCTCTCCCTGTATCCTTTCCCCATAGCAGCAGGCTTGAGCGTACATGGTGGTAGAAACAACTTGAGACACAAAGACCTGGTGCAAGGCCCTTCATCTCTCTCAAGCTGCCTAATAAATAAAACCTAGCTTTCACGTGCTGCACGGTGACAGCAGATCTCACAGCACTTTACACAGGTGCAGATACGTGGGAGCAAACAGTTTCAGGAAAGTGAAGTGATTTTCCCAAGGTCACCCAGAACAACTGTGGCGTAGCCTGTAACAGAACATCGCCCTTCTGAGTCCCATGCCTGAGTTCCATGCTCTAGCCCACGCTGCATCTCCTGCAGTGTAGATTTATTGAGCAGGAAGGAAGTTAGATAAAACAGACGCATACGTGCCTCTGCATCTCCTGACCCCTGTAGATCAGGGACAGATGGAAGGCAAGAGATAGGCAGCAGGGCCCACCAGTGCCTGGATTAATGGACTAATTGTGATGTTGTGTCCATCAGCTGGAAGAGGAGCTCTGTCAGGCTCCTGAAGCCCTGCAATCTGGTAATGTGCTGAGAGGGTAAACCTTATCTTGCCAAACTCTGTGGATTTACTTGTACCAAGTCCAGTTACTCAGCCTTGGTGTAAAGAGGGGTAAATTCTCCCTCATTGCCTAGCTGAAAGCTCTTCCGGCTATGTTAAAAATAAATTACCTTCCCCCTTAAAGATTCATAAACTTAAGAAAAGCTGCTGCGCATGTACTTTTTAAATATTCTGTAAACACCACACAACAGGCATCTATGTAAAAACAGGACTTTGGATTTGGTCAAGGTCAGAAAAGTACCTACAGCACCCTTACTTTCTTCTTACGCAGATATATTATTCTATTAGATGGAAATAGTAGCAGGGCAATTCACCCCCTCCTGGTTTGACTATCTGTGTGTGAGCATCTTTGAGAAGTGGGATTAGAGAGAAACCTGCAGGCATATTAATAAATAAACTTCACATGCTGTTAGATATTAAGTAAACATACTGCTAAATATTTCTCTAGGGGTTTCTGATCTCATAACCCATGGACTTTTAATTTGGTTACCTGTGACATGTAGTTCCTGCCCCCAGGGTTTTGCAATAAATTAAATTTTAAAATGTTTTTTTAAAGTTTAACACATGCACAAAAATAAAATAAAAAATAACCAAATGCATGTTCTTCAAAATCTTAGTTTGCATGGATTACAAGCTAGCCTCAAATGTTACCTTTGCAAAATAAGGACTACAGAACACGCATACATGAGTTTAAGGTTTATTCATAGAATTACAGAACACAAACTGCAAGGGATCTTAAGAGGTCATCAGGTCTAGTCCTCTGCCCTCACAGCAGGACCAAGCACCATTGACATCATCCCTGGTAGATGTCTACCTACCTTATCTTAAATATCTCCCATGATGGAGATTCCACAACCTCCGTAGGCAATTTATTCCATTCATTAACCACACTGAGAGGAAGTTTTCCTAATATCTAACCTAAACCTCCCCTGCTGTAATTTAAGACCATTGCTTCTTGTCCTATCCTCAGAAGTTAAGGACTGTATTTTTCCCTCTTTATAACACCCTTTTAGGCACGTGTCCCTGACTTGAAGCTCATGGGATATATAATTTGTTACATACCTTGGAGCATGGAGCTGGCTTCATAAATAAGCTCAGTTCCTCTTCTCTCTAAACTGTACATATGTCTTTGTCTATGTGTACAATGCTGTATCTCCACCCAATACTGTTTTCCTCTATCCTGTTCATCATCCTGGCTTCTATGATCCCTAGCATGGCTGGTTAATATTTTTTCATTACAGTTGCTCTTCAACAGAAACTTGGGTTTTCAATAAAACTTAAATAGCCTGATTAGTCCAGGGATTTTGACCAAAAGGGCTGTCCTTTATCTAGAGAGAGAAAGACAATACATAGACACCTCAGGTTAATATATCCTCTGCTACCATATGACCCAGGTCCCATATCTGGCCCTATTGTGGAAAAAGATGTTCAATACCCTTGACATAGGTTGCATTTAGCTCTCATTGCATTCATTTTCACACACTGCCAGAATTGCAAGAACTGTCTTGTTACCAAGAAAACAAACCTTCAGCTTAACT
The DNA here is from genome assembly GCF_033958435.1 of Carettochelys insculpta. Taxonomy (NCBI): domain Eukaryota; kingdom Metazoa; phylum Chordata; order Testudines; family Carettochelyidae; genus Carettochelys; species Carettochelys insculpta. The sequence goes on from NC_134137.1 coordinate 257,519,033, forward strand.
ATTGTTTAGCTTTGCTGTGGAGTTTCTTATTCCACGTGATGGACAATCTTTCTTGGATGGTAGAACCATGTCATATGTCCCAGTATTTAATTATCTCCTACTCTAGTCTGGTAAGTGTTAAAAATTTCCTTTAAAAAATAGATGAGATATAAACCTATACGTGACAGAATCAATTTTTCTTTTAGCTAAAGGGCATAATACACAGCAATGTGTCTCCTGCTGCTGAAGGGAAATTATACTATGACTTGGAACATCATTGTACAACCCTAAGAATGAAGAGTATCAAAGAGCTCAAAATATTCAGTACTGACAGGGGAATGTGGTTTCTGGCTTGCTTAAAGGAGCATGGAACAAATTTTGTAGTGGGGGTGCCGAAAACCCTTTAAAACAAACTGTAAGCACTGTATATAGTGGAAGGTACTTCATCTCAGAGGGTGTGGTGGCACCTCCAATTTCAGAACCTATGCTTCCTTAGGTATTGTCGTGTGTGTAGGAAAACTGCTCAGGATGGACGGGGGTACATTTTTTATTGATTTACGTACCACAGATGTCTGTGGGATTGCAGAGTGGTAAATCAACACAGAATATCACCTATGAGCTTCATCTCTGTCTTCACACTGGAGGTTTATATTCAGTATTACTTCAAGAAAATTACTAACACTGGGATTGAAGTGTTCCATATTTATTCCTTCTCAATTATTTTCAGATCAAGTATGCTCAATTTACAAGGATTTTTTTCTCCTGCCTGTCATATAAACTCTGTCTCAGCTTTAAGAACCAAGCATAACTTTATTTCCAATCTATCAGACAGGTAGCCAATCTTGTGCCTCATCACCTGCGATAAAGAATCTGCAGGCCAAATGATGCACACAAAACCACCTGTGCAAACCTGGTGCCTTCACTGGAGTTGCACAGGTGTACCCAATAGCACGTTAGTGAATGACTGTGTTGATAAGCACAAGACACAAAAAATGTGCTTCTCCTTAGCTTTGCATCATAGATAAGAGCAAAAAAGCAGTAAAAATGGAGTGTTTTCCTCATTGCAGTTGGCAGATATGACTGAATATACAGAAAGCAGATTTACTCAGCAAGATAGTGCTGCTTTTAAATAGTTGCTCTTCAGAGTACAACTGAACTTGAGAAAAGGAGGAATATACAGACACAAAGCTATGAAGGGAATGAAAAGTAGACTAATCTCATCAACAAATATGTAAAATGTTATACTAATGGTCTAAAATACAGCTACTTGATCTGGTGATAATACACAGTTTGGAACTCCTACGATAAAACATTTTCTCATATTTGTTTGAGGGAAGAAAGGGCACTACAAATTCCTTAAATGTTTGTGTAAAGAAGAGTACATTAGGTTTGATTTGGGCATGTTCAGGAAAACATACACAGAGGACTTGATTTGTCTGTTTTCATTGCAATTTTTTTTTCTTTTTTCCTTTTGGCCCTCTGGACTTATAAATGTCAGTCTGTATTGGAAATGGAATTGATCTGATGAAGTGGGTCTGTCGCATGAAAGCTCATCACCAAAGAAATAATTTTGTTAGTCTTTAAAGTGCTACACTTCTGCTGCTTTGTTTTGTTGGAGTACAGACTAACATGGCTACCTCTGTTAATATACAGATGAGACGTCTAAAACTCTAGAGGCATAACCTCAACAATACCGTGGTCTTGTTAAAATAAGAATTTTGATAGTTTTCATAATTTAAAAACAAAAATGCTCATGAAATTGTGTCTGAGCAGGTGTTTTGTGAACTGAAAACTAAGTTGTACATAAATCGGAGCATATCTACATGCACTAGTGGGATTCTTGGGCCAGCAGAAACACTGCAGAAAAATCGTAATGTCAAAATACGGTAACTCTTTTTTGGACACGGAATATTATATCATATCCCAGCAACAGTGTGTATACAAGCTCATATGATAAAAAGCAGTTGCTACCATTACTAAGTGCCTTGCCACTTCAAAGAAGAAGCTGCTGACAATAAAATAATACTTAGCAAGCAGAGAGTGTGTTATATGTTCAAAGTGCTTTACCAACATTACTTAATTAATCCCACCCACCCCTGAGGTGTAGGTAAAGGTGATTTTCCTATTTTCACTGATGGAGAAACAGAGGAAAACAACTGAAGAGGCTTGCCCTAGATGATACTGCACAGCATGTCAGGAGCATAGCTTGGATTAAAATTTGAAACTGTCACAATGTTGTACCTGGAACAGATGTAAACCTTCCATCCAATTTTTTTTTCCATAAAAACAAGTGGGACATTTACCATTTAATATTTTTCCTGTGTCTTGCCCGTTTTTGTCACCTGATCAGAACATATTTGTCATTTCTTTGTTAACAAATATCAGTTTGCCTTCCCTCCCCCCTCACAATTCTGTGACCAGTTCTGAAGTTTTCTCACTAAGACAAAAAAGTCAAGTTTTTTTTAAATTAAATTATATGAAGAAATTGAACAAAATAGCCCTGAACTGTCTACCTTATACTCAGTTTTCCTCAAAGTGCTCCACACCTGTAATACAAACATAACTATGAGATAAATCATGCTTCCATTAAAGTCAATACATGTTCTGATACAATTTTATTGGGGGTCACAGCTGTTACTATGTCATTATACAGAGGCCCAAGTTAAAATTCAGGCTCTGGACATCCTATTCTTTGGGGAGATCCAGTTTGGACCCAGAGCTTTACAGCTGGCCCTATATCTATAATGAGCTGAAGAGAAACATCAGATCTCAACACTGTGGGGAAGTTCAGTTTCAGAATTGGATTTTATAGCTCAGGTTCTTCTCCAGCTAGTAAGTCTAATCATGGCCTCCTTTTAGCATTGTGATTCCATCATTTTTCAGAGACAATTCAGCAGAAACAAAATTTAATGAATCTACAAAGCTGCACTTTCTCTACTTATTATATTAGAAGTCCCTCTCATCTGATTGGGAATTTTGAGAGAATCATAGAATTCATTACAGTAATTTACTGTATAATGGTAGAAGACTAAAATAGATATATTCCTGCTAATGAGATGAAAAGCATTAATTAAATAAACTGTAGAATAGAATTGAATCATTTTGCTGATTTACAAAATGCTAGCAAACAACAGTCTCGACATCTACATGGTACATTGCCATAATGTGCCCAGTGAAAGTAATAGTTTGCCTTACCACAAGTATGAATGTGACCATTAGGCTTTCTGTGGAGAGAGGCCTAAACGTGAAGTGTCATTACTAGCAAAAAAAAAAAAAAGGAGGAAATGTCAGTTTCTGTAAACAAAAGTTTCAGAGTAACAGTCATTGCAACAACTTTCTGGCATATACACATAAAAAACAGGGTTCCTGCTTTAACCACCCTGAACATCAGTGATGACCATACCCAGTAATGTGAGGCTAGTCAGTATACAAACCAAAACTTTCATTTCAAGTCCCTAAATGTTGGCAAAGTTTGAATATGAACTTTTAACTTGGTCTCATAATCATAGAAGATTAGGGTTAGAAGAATGGTTCCAGAGGTCATCTTGTCTAGCCCTGTGTTCAAACCAGGCCCCAACCTCAACTGAATCATTTAATTTGCATGTGTGTTGACTTAAGGGCTCAAAGTAGTAACTGCTACAGGAAGACAGAAGAAATATGAAAGCAAAATATTATCTAGCTAACTTGTAAAACATCAGTTTTATTTTGTTGTATACCATGTCTAATATTTGTTAGCTGCTAACCATCAACACTATGCTTGTTATTGTTCAAGACGCAAAGATACATCCTGCCTTGTCCACAGAACTAAAAGGCAAACATGTTAGACCAGATACAATAGGAGATCCTGAGTAGCATGCTTTGTATCTGTTTAATTTTCACTTTCATTTATTACAGTTCCCCTTCTAAAATGATACCATGGAAAGTTGCTGAAATCATCTCTTGTAACAAGTAACATTTTAAACAGTATTTAAATGAAGAAAGATTGTAGGTCATGGGGATTGAGAAATTTTCCCATGAATAGGAGACAGCATGGAAATAAGCAGTGATATAATGAAGTGAATAAAATATGAAGATGTCATTTTTGTGATTATTGGTGGACCAAAGCATAACAGAGAGAGAGAAGAAAGAAATTAATATGTAGGCCAGAGCAGAGCTTCACACAACTTTAAAGTCAAGTCCAAGAAGTTTAAACTTGGTGTATACAAAGGGTCAGTCCATGGAGGGGTTTAAAGGAGGGATTGATCTGCTGTTATCCATAGCTAAGTTAAGTTTAACAGCTACTCCATGAATGCACTACAAGGAAGTGACGTGAATATAACAGAAGACAGGGAATGAAACATTCCAGTAATCAAGCCTGGCAATAATCAGGGCATGGAGGATGAGTCTTAGGGGACAAAGAGGAAGAAATGGATCTTTAGAACACGAGGGAGGAAGAAACATCAAGACTCTGGTCCAGCAAGGAGAAGTCTAAGATGACATGGAGGATGCCAGCATGAGACACCAAGAGTGTGTTGCTGTTGTCAAAATCAGCAAAGAAAGATGGAGAAGGAGGTGGTCTGAGAAGATGAAGAGGTCCATTTTCTTCCAATTTTTAGATGAACTGGGAGCAAGTCCTCCAGCATCATGAGATATTGGAGACATGCACAATTGCATAGCACAAGCCAGAACAGATGGGGAAAGGTAGATTTTTTTTGAGTCAGCAGTACAGAAACAGTAGATGGAGGGAAGCTATTATGGGAAAGTGAAAGCTGACCACTCAAAAGGATTCACAGTTTTTTTTTCTTTAAAGCAAGGCAGCACTGGGCGTGAATATGCTGCTCAAAATAAAGGCATTGCCATACTAAATAAGGCAAAAGTTTAAGTAGTTTGGAATATTTGCTAGTCAACAATATTGAATGCTTTAGAGCAAAGTATTAAACCCATCAATATGCCTAATTTCAGTTCTATAGAGACTACATAGCAACCTTCTTTTGACATTACTTTTAGCTTTGTTGTCATTGCTGAGATTTCTTGCAAAAGATTTCTTAGTAGTAGAACTCAGGAAATTAATCTGTGCATCATGGAACTTATTTCAACCTTGACTGAGTCCAAGGATACTTGCTGTGTTTGCAGTCAGAGCTTGAGTTGTAGCAAGGGTAGAACACTGCTGGCACATGGACGCTTTGGCACCCCATACAAGCAATATATCCTCTGCAAAATGCCACTGCTTGTCAGCCTGGAAGAGAAAAAGTGGTAGTATTGAATAGCCTCAAAAACAGACACACTCTGTCTAGTGAATTGTTATAACATAATTACCAACAGCATGATGGTGAGGAAGAGAACTCTGTGAATAATATAATTTTACAAATGACAGCATTAACAGAACATCTGAAGATGAAAACCATTCTCTAGATGAAGAAAAGCCCATCCACAACTGAAGCAGGATCACCTTACAGTAAGGTCATAGATGATTATTACCATTTAAGTACTTGTCACAGTAATCATTACAAAAATGGCTGCTAGACAGGTAACTAAAATATTATATAGCACATATTAGCAGGCAATATTACTTGTATTTTTACCAATTATGGTTTGACTTAACATGTTAGGTAGATTTTGAGAGAAATGCTCATTGTTAACTGTGATGCAGTTCTTTTTGGAAGTTCAGTAAGAAACTTGCTCCTGTATCTGAGCCTCTTTAACTAAAATAATTTCATCATTGCAGAGCTGCTGCCTTTAAAGAATCTAAGAAAAAATAAAGCCACATGAAAAATTGTGAAATGTCAAAAATTCTCACTAAAAATTAGAAAACAATTTCATTTCAGGTCAATCCAAACATTCCCTTTTGATATCAGAACAGAAGGTTTTATTTTTATTTTAACTTTTCACAGTTGTATGCTGACTTTTAATTTATAATGTAATATAAACAAACTTATTTCCAAATGAAAAAGATAAACCAAACATTTCATTTTGACCTTTATGGGTTTTTTCCCCCTCAAGTGTGAGAGGGTTTGTAAATAAAACTCCCTCAGAACTGACAGAATTCCACAGAAATTTTCAATGTTAATAAAACAGGATTTTCCAGTAAAGAAAGGTTCACAATGAAATTTTTCAACCATCTAGTATTACTTAGTGTAAGGCTTGGAAAATCAAGTGTATATAGGCCATATGTTTCCTACTACATGTGATATTTACAGTGTGCTCTTTGAACATTACACTTTCCATCCTGACACATGGGGACTAGTTCACAAGTGTTCCCATCACAAAACTGACCCCTCTGGTGATCGTCTCAACAGAGGTTTTGGGGACTGACAGGAGAGTGGACTACCCTTCAGCCACTCCCTACAGAACAAGATTGAGATGCCAAGCACTGTAAGAAAACTGCACTTACACAGCCTGTTCTGTGAATAAATAGAAGAGTCCAGGATTGTCAATACAGCACTTTTACTACCACTCAATTCAGGGCAAAATAAATGAGGATATTTTCCTCTTGCAGTATGTATTAAATCCCATTAGCATTAATGAGAGTTACATGGGTGTATGGCAGAGAAAATATACAAAATGCAGAGCATGCAGTTTCCAAATTTTCATTTCTTCCTTCAACCAACTTTTCCTTTGTGAGAACGTTCCCATATGATGCACCAAAATAAAAATAGTAACTCAAATTACAGCATATACAGTATGTTTAGATGATGGTGGGAGGAGGGGAATTCAAGAGGCTGTTACACAAATAATTACAGTGCTTAGCTAGACCAAAGTGTTATGAATTGGACTCACACAGACAGTACTAATATGGCACAAAAGCTATAAGCTGTGTTAACAGCTTGTTAGAGCACAGTAGTAAAATGAATCATACTATGACCAATAACATTCAGTATTTTTTCTTATATATTGCTAAAGCCACTTTTTTTCTGAGGTAAGAAGCTAATGTTTCTCGGTCCCATCAGTAATTTTCATATTGCATTTCAGACTCTGTCTTGCAGTTAAGATGGTAAAGGTACATCATAACAGTAACAAAAGGAATGAGACCTTTCATCACAAGAAAATTAGAGAGAGACAGAGAGAGAAGGAAAAAAGAGGGAAATTTCTTTTTCTTCTCTTACGATACAGAAAGTAATGCCTACAGGGGAAAAAAAATAAAAATAAAAAGATAGCAGTTGTTACAATGCTGCTTTAGTACAGACCTGGCAGTGTAAAAGCAGAGGATCTATTTTGCTTTGTTTCTTCACCAAAGGTCCTACTATAGCATTAATAGAATCCTTACACTCTACCACTACAATATGTTTATCTGCACAGCATTATTTATTGGTTTGAATATAGATATGCTAGTTTTAAGGCTGGGGAGATGAGAGAATGGGGTGGCCCATGCCTTTTAATAAAAACATTCTCTGCTTGCCATACACGAAAAAAGTTTAGCACCAAATAAACCAACATTGATTTTAAATGTAAATTACAGGTGTGAGTGTGAGTCAAATTCAGAACTGAACTATTACATCAGTTGGTATGGTGTGGTCCTTAGTGAATCAGTTCAGGTCAGTTGCAGTTAAGAGTAACACTTTAAATTAGATCATTTAGCAGGGTACTGTAAGGGACTCAAGATACTTCCAGCATAAGCAAATCCAAAATTGAGCATGTGACTGTCCTATTTTGGTTATAGTACTGTAAATCCCCTTTCTACAATGAAATTTTGCGTATCCAACTTATTTCAAAACAAGTAACAATCCTTGCAGAGTAGGATTTCAAATATTTAAAGTTCAGTATACAGAATACTTACAGTATGGGTTGAGCCCTTCTAATCCTGCACTCCCTCATCCAGCAACATACATAGACTGGCATGATTTTCATTAGCTGAATTACCACTTCTCATGGGACAGCAACAAAGGGTCCTGTGGCACCTTGTAGACTAACAGAAAAGTTTTGAGCATGAGCTTTTGTGAGCATAGACTCACTTCTTCAGATGCTTCTCATGGGTGTGGCAAAGTTTCCCGTTGTCCCATAAAGTTTGTTTATAGTCACCAGTCCTGGCTCTCAGTGTTTCGTGCTGTTATTTAGCTATAACTTATCTCCCAACTGCCTTCTAAGAATGCAGTAAGCAGTGGAAGTATTGGTAATCCTGATAGACAGTATTGACCTCCCACAGTTCGGCAAATTCTCTCTTTTGGCACTGGTCATGTCCTGAGGCTGCTGGACTAGAGAGGTTCAACTTGCACATTTAAGTGATCATTCAGGGAAAGTGTCTAGTGGAAATGATTTTTAGCACCCATAAATAATGCGTCTAATGCCCTTGCAGTGAATCAAGAGAGTCACAGGTTGATGCAGTCAGTAGACATTGATATATTTACCTTAAATTTTGCTTTCTGAGACTCTCATGAGATACATACATCTTTGTAGTTTTGTCTTGGTTATTGCTTCCATTCAGTTCAATGGATCAAATGAAAAAATACAAAATGAAGTAATGAACATTTTATAACGTTTAAATGAACTACTATATCACCTAAAGGAGAGTGACTGCAGGAAAGACACTTATTTTTGCTTCTTTCTGGCAAAACGTCCTTTACAATTTCCACAACCCAGACACAGGTATAACTCTGGACATGGGTTGTTGTAGACTAGTATGAAGGCTGCCCAACACTTCCTATTATCAGAACCTGTTTTGCATTGCTCAGACTTTTGACAAACTATTCAAGCCAAAAACATTTCTCATGACAGATACGTGACATGTCTGATGCAGGCAAAATATTTTTGAACAGTTTCAGCCAAAATGTTTCCATAGGTAGCTTGTGATCCACTATGACCCGCAGATCCCTTTCTGTAGTACTCCATTCCAATCTGTAATTCCCCATTCTGTATATATGCATCTGATTTGTTCCTTCCTAAGTGGAGTAATTTGCTTTTGTCCTTGTTAAAACTCATCTTATTTGGTTCAGACCATTTTGCCAGTTTGATCAGATCATTTTGAATTTTAATCCTAACCTCCATCGCACTTGTTACCTTGTCCGGTCTGGCATAGCTATGCAAATTTTATGGCTGTGTCTACACGGGCACAAATCTTCGAAATAGCCATGCTTATGTCCATTTTGAAGATTAAATTATGAGGCATTGAATTGAATATTCAGCGCCTCATTAGCATTAGAAAGATTCCAGCCGTGGCTCTTCGAAAGCACCTCTTTCAAATGCCTGTGGCTTGGCGCGGCTACACTGGGGTCCTTTTCAAAAGGACCCCACACATTTCGAAATCCCCTTATTCACGGAATACACAGGGGTCCTTTTCAAAAGGACCCCACACATTTTGAAACCCCCTTATTCACAGAATAATATTCCGTGAATAAGGGGATTTCGAAATGTGTGGGGTCCTTTCGAAAAGGACCCCCGTGTAGCCGCGCTGAGCCATGGGCGTTCGAAAGCAGCGCTTTCAAAGTGCTGCGGCCAGAAGCGTCCTAATGCTATTGAGGCACTGAATATTCAATTCAACACCTCATTAGTAATCTTTGAAATGGCCATTAGCATGGCTATTTCGAAGGTTTGTGCCACTGCAGACACAGCCTATAAGCGTGCACTCTATGCAATTATCTAAATCATTGATGAAGATATTGAATACAAATGTATTCTGTTTTTGATATCTGCAGGATCCAAGTTGATATACCTTCACCCAAAACCTAGAAAGCATCCCAAGATTCCTAAACCTTACCATTCTTGATATGTTCTTCTATCTTGATAGTGAACCATTGACAACCACTATGTAGGAATCATTTTCCAGTCATACACCCATCTTATATTAGTTCCAAGTAGAATAGATTATATTTCCCTAGTTTATGATGTTATGTGAGATAATATCAAAAGACTTACTAAAGTCACAATATACCATATCTAACTCTTCCCTCCACCCACCACCCCCAGAGCTTGTTCCCCTGTCAAAGAAATCTATTAGGTTGGTTTGACATGATTTCTTCTTCACAAGTTCATGATGCTAGTTACTTACCACCTCATTATCTTCCAAGTATTTGCAAATTAATTGCTTATTTATTTGCTCCACATCTTTCCAAGTACAAAACTGAAGCTGACTAGTCTAATTCTCCAGGCTGTCCTTATGTCCCCATTTATAGGGTGACACCATATTCACTCTTTCCCAGGCCTCTCAAATCTCTCCCTGCTTTCATGAATTTTTAAAGACACTCACTTATGGCTCACATGTCTCCTCGGTCAGCTCCTTGTGATTTCTGGGATATACTTCATGAGGCCTTGGTGACTTAAAGATGTCTAAGCAATTTTTAAATTGCACCTTCTCTGTTGATGACATCATGTTCTTTTTTCTGCCAGACCCTGCCTCATTCAGTGCACAAAACAGACTTTTTTGTAAGAAGTATTTATTACTTTTTCTGTAGTACTTTTTCTGCTTCATTTGTTGCATTAGCTGGAAGGCATTTATTGTTCAAACTACTAAGGACAGGGAAGTGTTGGACCATCCAAATTAAATTGGAAGGTGTATAGCAAATAAGGTAGATAATAGCAGGAAGATAAAATGGCAGCCTCATAGTTAAAGCACTGGAATTCAGGCCTGGAGAACTGGATTCTATCCCTGACCCTACCAGAGTGTTCTTATGTGGTGTTGGGCAAACCATGAAAACCAGACTTTTCGTTGCATGATCTTTATTCCTGGATGCCTGACTTGAAAGCCTGAAATCTGAATTGCAGAGATGTTGTGTTCTTGCAGATGCAACTGCTGTGCTAAATAGTACTAAATCCTCTGGACAAAAACAAATTTCAGGACAGAGGTGACCAGTGCAGGGATTTTAGGGGGTGAACAGTCTAAATGTCATACCCCTCTTACCCCTGCTCTGCCCATGCCACTCTCCTCCTGCCCCTCCTCTACCCATGCCATGCCCTCTGCCTTTGGAAGTGCCATGGTGCTTCCCATGAACGTGGGGGGTAGCCCCCCTCCCCCAGTCCTGGAGTGGTATAAGCTAGGAGTAATGCGTTTGGGCCGTACTATTGCAGAGGAGGGGTGGGACTGCCCCTGTACTCATTGGACATGTTATGGTGCTGATGACAAGTGCGGTGGGGGTGCATGTGATCCCCTTGTGCACCACCCATACATCACCTATGTCCCAGGATCTTAAATGAGCACACAAAATTAGTGAAAACATTTTCCCTTAATTCCTCTGCCTCCGAGTCTATTTTATGATAACACCTACTCATCGGCTAGGGGTGGCTTTATGATAAATTCATTAATACTGTGACACATTCTGACTCTTCCTACTGATAAGTGCTAAAGACTTAACAATTCAGTCTTTATAGCAGGGTGTAAATAGAATGAAATAAATAAGGCCTAAGGCAACACACTGAACAACGAGGATAAAAAAATGAATAGCTGCTCATTAAGTGAGAACCATCCACCCTGTCCACTGACAGAGGCAGAGATCTATGGGAAAAGCGTACATGACTGCATAATTAGAGACTATATCTTAATGGATAGACATAACAGGGCAAATTCAAGATTGCACAGCCAACTTTAATTCTGATATTTCCTTACTGTTGGGTTCTTGACTTTGCAACCTTAACATTTTGAAAAACTTGGTGACCTATCACCAGTTTTGTTGAGCATAGCAATTTAGAACAGTACTATAAATGAAAAAACCTGAAATTTAGAAGACTCTTATATGATGCAGCCTTCTCAATACCTCATGCCTTTGTAACTTTAAATCAAAAATTTTAAAGCAAAGCTTCTCTCTCACCAAATACATCCACAAAAGAGAACTCATCAATCCAAAAAAAACAGACAGCTATAGGACAGAAATTGGAGGTGAAGAAAGCAGTATCCAATTGAAAAAATAATGGATATGTTTAAAATGTAATTGTCCAAATTGATTTCAAAAGTAATTACAGTTTATGTTTTTATTTCTTACACTTAAAAAAAAAGCATCCACTCACAAGTCCATAGATGCATTTGCAGGGTTTAAGGCCATGAAGAACCATTTGATCATGTAGTTTGCAAAACCTTCTGTGTAATCACTGGCCATTACATTTCATCCAGTCATCCCTGCACTGAGCACAATAATTTATTATTATGACTAAAGCACGCTTGGGTCAAAGAAGACATCTTCCAGAAAAACATCCAGGCTTGATCTGCAGACATCAAGTGATGGAGAATCCACCAGTTCCCTTGAAGTTTGTTCTAACGATTAATCACCCCCAAGCTATGTCTACACTGGGATGCAACATCGAAATAGTTTATTTTGATGTAGCAAAATCGAAATAAGCTATTTTGACGAATAGCGTCTACACATCCTCCAGGGCTGGTGCTGTCGACGTTCAACATCGACATTGGGCAGCACCACATCGAAGTAGGTGCTGCAGGGGAGCGTCTACACACTGAAGCGGCCCAAGTCGAAATAAGGGTGCCAGGAACAGCTGCAGACAGGGTCACAGGGTGGACTAGCACTTCCGGGGCAACAGTAAGCCGCTCCCTTAAAGGGCCCCTCCCAGACACACTCAGTCTGCACAGCACGCGGTCTGCAGAGCCACAAGCACGCACACCCCGTGGAAGCAGCATGTACCCCCAGCAGCAGCAGGAGCAGGAGTCGGAGGCCCTTGCTGCCCTCCCAGCCCCTCCCCCCCCCCGCCGCACATGCTGCCAGCTGTGGAGATACCCCACAAGCACGGACTGGTGGGAGCGGCTGGTACTCGGCAAGTGGGATAATGACCGCTGGCTCCGGAACTTCTGAATGAGCCGGCAGACATTCCTGGAGCTCTGCCAGTGGCTCACCCCTGCCTTATGGCACCAGGACACCCCCATGCAGCGTGCCCTCACCATAGAGAAACGGGTCGGCATCTCTGTCTGGAAGCTGGCCACTCCAGACAGCTACCGATCCGTAGGGCAGCAGCTCGGCTTGGGCAAGGCCACCGTCGGGGCTGTCATCATGGAGGTAAGAGGACCTGGGGGGGGGAGCCCAGGGGGGTAAGCCCTGGGGGAGCCCTGGGAGGGAGGGCCAGACACACCCTGCACACCCCTCACTGGTGCTCTCTCATGTCCTTCCCCTGCAGGTCGTCTGCACAATCAATGCCCTGCTCCTCCACAGGCTCGTGCAGCTTGGGGACCCGGATGCTGCCATCGCAGGGTTTGCCAGCCTGGGGTTCCCAAATTGCTCTGGGGCTCTGGATGGGACCCATATCCCCATCCGTGCCCTGGAGCACAGCGGAGGACGCTTCCTCAATAGGAAGGGATACCATTCTGTGGTTCTCCAGGCCTTGGTGGACAGCCAGGGCCGCTTCCTGGACATTTATGTTGGCTGGCCTGGCAGCACCCACGACGCCCGGGTGTTCAGAAATTTGGGCCTGTGCCGCCGGCTGGAGGCGGGGACCTACATCCCCCAGTGGGAGATCCCTGTGGGGGACACCACCATGCCCCCTGCATCGTCGCAGACGCAGCATACCCCCTCCGGCCCTGGCTCATGCACCGTTACACGGGCCATGTCACAGCCAGCCAGGAGCGCTTCAACACGCGCTTGAACCATGTGCACCAGGTGGTCGAGTGCACTTTCGGCCACCTCAAAGGGCGCTGGAGGTTTCTCCTCACCCGCCTGGATGCAGGCCTCACCAACATCCCCCAGGTTGTGGGCGCGTGCAGCGCACTCCACAACCTGGTGGAGAGCAAGGGAGAGGCCTTCTTCCAGGGCTGGGCTGGGCAGGCTGGCAGGGCCGACATCCAGCCACCTGCTGCCCCCAGTCTCCAGGTCGACCCTGAGGGGATCTGGATCCGGGAGGCCCTGCAGGCCCATTTTGACCAGGCTGCGGTGTGAACGCTGGCAGGGACAGCTGCAGGTGAGCCACCCACTGCACCCCCACATCCTCCACAACACTCCCTGCCCCCACGCCCACACCACAGAGAACCCGAGAGCACCCCCCCCCCACACTTCTGTGCAATAAAATGGAATTTTTTTTAAACAAAACCCTGGAACCTTGCATTATTAATATGAAAACAGAAAAAGAAGGGGGGAACTATGTACATGGGGGCCAGGTACAAAACAGGGGTAGAACAAAAACTATTTACAAAGATGGGGGGAATGAGTCCAAAGGAGGGGGCTTTGGGGGGGCAACGTCCTCAGCCATGCACCCCTATTGTCCTGCGCCTGGTGTTGGGGGGTGCAACCCACGTCTCGGCTGGAGGCCCGGTCGAGGCTGCGTGGGGGCCGGGAGGTGTCCGGAGGCCCATGGTCCCCCTCAGTGGCAGGCCCCAGGACGGCCGATGGTGGAGGGATGGCAGGCGGAGCGGCGGGCGGAGCGGCAGGGGGTGCCAAGTGCTGAGCAATGGCATCGAATGTGCACATGAAGGCCCCCCAAGCCTCCTGGTGCCAGGCCAGTGCGCGATCCTGGAGGTGGAGCCACCGCTCCTCCACCTGCAGGCACCGCTCAGACACCTCCAGCTGACGCCGGAGGGTGGTGAGCAGCTGGGGGTCCGTGGACGCCTGCAGATGGCTCCGCCGCTGTCGGGCTCATCCTGAGGCTGGTCCGTGCTCCCCTGAGGGGCTGGCCTGGTGGGATGGCCCTGGTGGGCTCTCCGGGACGACAGACGGCGCGCCGGTGCTCTCCAGGCCCTCCGATGGTGTAGCTGCGGAACAGAGGGGGGAAGAAGAGTGGAGACAGGTGTTAGTCTGGGCCCTGACCCGTGGCCCTTGTCCCCCCACCCCTCTGCTGCTGGTTCCCCATCCCCGCCCCCCGGAGATGCTGATGATGATGCTGATGGGTGTCCAACCCCCACCCCAGGGGACCCTAGGTTCTGCTCCCCGCATCCCCAGGGATGGGGCATGGCACCATCCTGCTGGGGGGCAGGGGCTGATGGATTGTTCTGAGGGACATGCCACTGCTGTCCTCGGGACCATGGTCAGCTGGGCATGTGGAGGGCCCTGGTCATGTCTCTCGTCCCCGCCCCTTAACCCCAGGGGGGTACATAACCTGACACTCTGCTCCCATGGTCGGGGAACACCCATTGGGCAGATGCCCTGCTGGAGCTGTGGGAGGGGAGGGCAATCTGGAGCCCCCCATCACTGGAGGCGCCCTCCTCCTCCTCCAGTGTCCCAGGGGTGGGCTCCTGGGGGGGGCCCTGGGGTGCAGGGCTGGCCTCCGGGGCGGACTCCGTCTCCGGGGCCTGCTGGGGCTTGTCGGCCGATGTGTCAAGGGTGGCTGGGGGGGAGGAGGTGTGCCAGGGGCCCAGGATTTCCCTGAGCTCCCTGTAAAAATGGCAAGCAGCAGGGGCGGCCCCAGATCGGCTGGCCGTGTCCTGGGCGTAACCCTGCCGCAGCTCCTTTACCTTGCTCCTGACGTGGTCAGGAGTGCGGACAGGGTGACCCCAGGCAGCCAGGCCCTTGGCCAGCTGAGCGAACGCATCCGCGTTCTGCCTCTTGCTTCCCATTACCTGGAGCACCTCCTCCTCGTCCCAGAGCCCCAGCAGGTCTCGGCTCTCGGCCTCCCTCCAGGAGGGGCCCCCCTGCCTCTTCCCCTGCTGGCTGGCAGGCTGGGAGCCCTGGCTCCCCTTGGGGGGGTGTCCTGTGGGTGCTTGGGGGGCTGGCTGGCTGCCATGGGGTGCAGGGTGCTGGCTTGGGGCTGCGGAGGGATGTGCAGGCTGGGCACGTGGCAGTGCTGCTGCCTGCACAAGCTCCCAGCTTCCTGCACAGGAAATAAGGGGGCGGGGAGCTTTAAGGGGCTGCTGCACGCAGCAACCATAGAGCTCAGGAACTGGAGAGAGCGTCTCTCAACCCCTCAGCTGATGGCCTCCATGGCAGACCCCGCTATTTCAATGTTGCGGGACTTGGATTGTCTACACGTGCCCTACTTCGACGTTCAACATCGAAGTAGGGCACTATTCCCATCTCCTCGTGAGGATAGCGACTTCGACGTCTTGCTGCCTTACGTCAATTTCAACTTCGAAATAGCACTCAGCGCGTGTAGACGCGGTGGGTGCTATTTCGAAGTTGGCACAGCTACTTCAAAATAGCTGGCTAGTGTAGATGCGGCTAAAGAAGAATAAAATCTACATGACAGCAGCTCATATCCAACAAGTAGTCTGTTTTGCGCTACTATTTTTTTTAAAAGCACACATGCATGGACTGCAAACCCATAAGACTAGTGACTGAAAGAAGCTGTATTTTGTGGGAAACAAACAAAAGGAGAAGATAAAAAGCATTATGTGCTGGAAAACTAAAGGTTAGGAACTAAGTAACTTTGTGACACTTTTACCTGAAAGATCAGAATGGGAGTTATACTGAAGGTCTGAGGTGAAATGAGTTTGATGGATTAGGTTCAGTTACCAGCTGTCACTATATTCCATAAAAGCACTGCACACACATACTCAGCTTAGTACAACTAGCTGTTCTCTCTGCTCATGACAATTTCCAGATGGAGCTAACATGAAGATAAATTAACTCCTGTCCCTAGAGAGAACATGTCCCTCAGTAAGGCAAACTATATGCACTCAGAAAAAGAGTACTCTAGTACTGCTGGTCTCCTGAACTTTATATATAGGGCACTGGGTTTGTGTTTCCCATAGATAATTTTGAAAATTAGATGAACCAGTGCAGTACCTTAGTGGTGGAAAAAAGGAAGCAGTGTGTTTCCACTTTAACTTACTGGGCTGAGATGACCCAGCTTTCTTTTGTTTCTCCTGCCACTTCATTCATATCTTACAGAGCTCTAATGGAGGTAGCAGTTAGTCTGCACTCCAACAAAACAAAGTAGCAGAAATGTAGCAGTTTATAGACTAACAAAATGATTTATTCAGTGATGAGCTTTGGTGGGACAGACCCACTTCTTCAGATCAATGTCATTTCCAATACAGACTGACATTTATAAGTACAGAGGACAAAAAAATAATTGCAATAAAAACTGACAAATCAAATAGGATTGAAGGAAGGGGGTGAGAGGTGGGGGAGATGTTATTTGTCCTGTCTGAGATAATTACTCCATCTAAGTGTTCACTGACCAGCTTATGTTTACTGAATTTCTTGATGTCTGCTCTGTGTCCATTTATTCTTTGGTGAAGGTTTTGCCCAGTCTGTCCAATGTACATAGTGTCAGGGCATTGTTGGCACATAATAGCATATATAATGTTGCTGGTAGTGCACAAGAATGTGCCTTTGATCTTGTAGCTAACAAGGTTAGGTCCAATGATTGTATCCCCAGGATAAATATGTGGACAAAGTTGGCAGTGGGTTTGTTGCAAGGAAAAGTTGCAGGATTAGTATTACTGTGGTGTGGCCTGTGATTGCTGGTGAAAATCTTTCTCAGGCTGGGAGGTTGTCTATAGAAAAGGATGCCCCGCTGCAGAATTACCCATCCGGACTATTTCAACAAAAAAAAAGACAAGGCCAGACAATTACCCAGAAATCAGCTACTTCAATATAGGCCCAAGAAGATCAATAACAGAACACCATTTGTCATCACCTATAGCCCCCAACTCAAACCCCTGCAATGCATCAGTAAAAAATATACAACCTATTCTGAATCACGATGCTCCACTCCAGAAGGCTCTAGGTGAGAGGCCTGTTCTTTCCTATAGACAACTTTCTAACCTGAGAAAGATTCTCACCAGCAATCACAGGCTATACCACAGTAATACTAATCCTGGAACTTTTCCTTGAAACAAATCCCGCTGCCAATTTTGTTCACATATTTATTCTGGGGATACCATCCAGTAACCAAACCATGTTAGTTACAAGATCAAACGCACATTCTTGTGCACTTCCAGCAACATTTTTATATGCTATTATGTGCCAACAATGCCCTGACACTATGTACATTGGAAAGACTGGGCAAAACCTTCACCAAAGAATAAATGGACACAGAGCAGACATCAAGAAATTCAATAAACATAAGCTGTTCAGTGAGCACTTCAATGGAGCGGGCAATTCTGTTAAAGACCTGAGAATGTGTGTCCTGGAACAAAAAAGAATTTAAAAACAGATTAGAGTGAGAGATTTGTCAGCTAGAGTTCATATTCAAATTCAACGCGTGGTATGAACAGAGACATCAAATACCTCGTGCATTCAAGGACAGTTTGCCTTCTTTGATGCTTGTAATTATCTCAGACAGGACAATTAACATCCCCCCACCTCTCAGCCCCTTCCTTCAATCCTATTTGATTTGTCATTTTTATTGCATTTTTTTTTTGTCCTCTGTACTTATAAATGCCAGTCTGTATTGGAAATGAAATTGATCTGATGAAGTGGGTCTGTCCCACCAAAGCTCATCACCAAAAAATCATTTTGTTAGTCTTTAAACTGCTACATTTCTGCTGCTTTGTTTTAATGGAGGCAGTGTTTCTTGGTGGTGACTATCTTCAGGCTCTGTTTCTGCCAACAAGCATTATCTCTCTTTTTTGCCTCAACTGCTCTTCCTGTTTTCTGCCTTCTCTTCTCTTCTCTCTCTCACTCTCTCTATGCTCCCCCACCTTTGGCCACTCATCCTCTCAGTGCCTTCCTTTTTACCACAACTTTCAAAATGAAACTGGCGTTATCCATTCCACCGACGCTTGCCCTTTGTATCAGTCACTAGCTATGTCTACACGGGTATGCTACATCGAAATAGCTTATTTCGATGTAGCGAAATCAAAATAAGTTATTTCGATAAATAGCGTCTACACGTCGTCCAGGGCTGGTGCCGTCAACGTTGTTGGGCAGCAGTACATCGAAGTAGGCGCTGCAGGGGAGCGTCTACACACCACAGCAGCCCACATCGAAATAAGGGTGCCAGGAACAGCTGCAGACAGGGCCACAGGGTGGACTAGCACTTCCGGGGCAACAGCTAGCCGCTCCCTTAAAGGGCCCCTCCCAGACACACTCAGCCTGCACAGCACATGGTCTGCAGAGCCACAAGCATGCACACTCCATGGAAGCAGCATGGACCCCCAGCAGCAGCAGCCGCCAGAGGTCCACACACCCGCCCCTGCAGGAGCAGTGCTTGCCCTGCTTAGTGCCATGCAGGAGGCAGATGATCATCTTTTATTTGTGGAAGAGGAGCTGCCCCCAGGGGATGAGGAAGCAGCACCAGACCTTGCTGCCCTCCCAGCACCCTCCCACTGCACACGCTGCCGGCTGTGGAGATACCCCACGAGCATGGACTGGTGGGAGCAGCTGGTACTCGGCAAGTGGGACAATGACCGCTGGCTCCGGAACTTCTGAATGAGACGGCAGACATTCCTGGAGCTCTGCCAGTGGCTCACCCATGCCTTACGGCACCAGGACACCTCCATGCAACGTACCCTCACCATTGAGAAACGGGTCGGCATTGCTGTCTGGAAGCTGGCCACTCCAGACAGCTACCGATCCATAGGGCAGCAGTTCGGCATGGGCAAGGCCACCGTCGGGGCTGTCATCATGGAGGTAAGAGGACCCGGGGAGCGGGGAGCCCTGTGGGGAGCCTGGGAGGAGGTCCAGACACACCCTGCACACCCCTCACTGGTGCTCTCTCATGTCCTTCCCCTGCAGGTCATCTGCGCAATCAACGACCTGCTCCTCCACAGGCTCATGCGGCTTGGGGACCTGGATGCTGCCATTGCGGGGTTTGCCAGCCTGGGCTTCCCAAATTGCTTTGGGGCTCTGGATGGGACCCATATCCCCATCCGTGCCCTGGAGCACAGCGGAGGATGCTTCCTCAATAGGAAGGGATACCATTCCATGGTCCTCCAGGCCTTGGTGGACAGCCAGGGCCACCTCTTGGACATTTATGTTGGCTGGCCTGGCAGCACTCACGATGCCCGGGTATTCAGAAATTCGGGCCTGTGCCGCCGGCTGGAGGCGGGGACCTACATCCCCCAGTGGGAGATCCCTGTGGGGGACACCACCATGCCCCTCTGCGTTGTCGCAGACGCGGTATACCCCCTCCGGCCCTGGCTCATGCACCGTTACACGGGCCACGTCACAGCCAGCCAGGAGCAGTTCAACACGCGCTTGAACCATGTGCGTGAGGTAGTTGAGCGCACTTTCGGCCGCCTCAAAGGGCACTGGAGGTTTCTCCTCACCCACCTGGATGCAGGCCTCACCAACATCCCCCAGGTTGTGGGCGCGTGCAGCGCACTCCACAACCTGGTGGAGAGCAAGGGAGAGGCCTTCTTCCAGGGCTGGGCTGGGCAGGCTGGCAGGGCCGACATCCAGCCACCCGCTGCCCCCAGTCTCCAGGTCGACCCCGAGGGGTTCTGGGTCCAGAAGGCCCTGTGGGCCCATTTTGACCAGGCTGCGGGGTGAACGCTGGCAGGGCCAGCTGCAGGCGAGCCACCCACTGCAACCCCTATCCTCTACAACACTCCCTGCCCCGACGCCCACACCACAGAGCACCCGAGAGCACACCCCCCCCACTTTTCTTTGAAATAAATGGAAATGTTGTTTCAAACCAAACAGTGCAACCTCTTATTAATAACATAGAAAAAAAGGGGGGAACTATTTAAATGGGGAGGCAGCTAGCAAAACAGGGGTCCAACAAAAGCTATATACAAATGGGGGATATGTACAAAGGATGGGGGGGGCCATGTCCTTGGCCCCGAACCCTAATGTCCAGCACCCGGTGTTGGAGGGTGCGACCCTCACCTTGGCCAGAGCCCTGGGTGAGGCTGGGTGGGGGCCGGGAGAACCGGCAAATACGGCCGGCCGGTGTCCGCAGGCCCATGGTCCCCCTCAACGGCAGGCCCCAGGGTGGCTGACAGTGGAGGGACGGCAGGCAGAGCGGTGGGTGGCGCGGCGGCCAGGTGTTGCACTATGCACTCAAAGGTTCACATGAAGGCCCCCCAAGCCTCCTGGCGCCAGGCCAGCACTCGCTCTTGGAGCTCCAGCCGCCGCTCTGACACCCGTAGGTGCCGCTCCGACACCGCCAGCTGACGCCGGAGGGCGGCAAGCAGCTGGGGGTCCATGGCCGTCCGTGGGTGGCTCCGCCGTCAGCCTCGTCCTGGGGCTGGTCGGTGCTCTGCCGAGGGGCTGGCCTGGTGGGATGGCCCCGGTGGGCTCTCTGGGACGACGGACACCTCGCCAGCGCTCTCCGGGCCCTCCGATGGTGCAGCTGCGGAACAGAGGGAGGAAGAAGAGTGGAGACAGACGTTAGTGTGGGCCCTGACCCATGGCCCTTGTCTCCCTATCACTCTGTTGCTGGTTCCTCATCCCAGTCCCCAGGAGATGCTGCTGATGATGATGGGTGTCCCCCCCCGTCCCCCACAGGGGACCCTAGGTTCTGCTCCCCCCATCCCCAGGGATGGGGCATGGCGCTGTCCTGCTGGGGGGCAGGGGCTGATGCACTTTTCTGAGGGACATGCCACTGCTGTCCTCGGGGCCATGGTCATCTGGGCATGTGGAGGGCCCTGGTCATGTCTCTTGTCCCCGCCCCTTAACCCCGGGGGTGTGCACTGGGGGGTTACACACCTGACGCTCCGCTTCCACGGTCGGGGGACACCCACTGAGCGGACACGCTGCTGGCGCTCTGGGATGGGAGGGCAATGCAGAGCCCCCTGTCACTGGAGGAGTCCCCCTCCTCCTCCTCCAGCATCCCAGGGGTGGGCTCCTGGGGGGGCCCCAGGGTAC
Source organism: Carettochelys insculpta (assembly GCF_033958435.1). Lineage (NCBI taxonomy): Eukaryota > Metazoa > Chordata > Testudines > Carettochelyidae > Carettochelys > Carettochelys insculpta. Next base: position 257,540,542 of record NC_134137.1, read on the forward strand.
AGGGCTTGCCTCTGGGGTGGACTCCGTCTCCAGGGCCTGCTGGGGCTTGTCGGCTGATGTGTCAAGAGTGGCTGGGTGGGAGGAGGTGTATGGGGGTCCCAGGATGGCCCTGAGCTCCCTGTAAAAGAAGCAAGTGGCGGGGGTGGCCCCAGATCGACTGGCCGCCTCCCGGGCCCGGGCGTAACCCTGCCGCAGCTCCTTAACCTTACTCCTGACGTGGTCCGGAGTGCGGGCAGGGTGACCCCGGGCAGCCAGGCCCTCGGCCAGCCGAGCAAATGCATCTGCGTTCTGCCTCTTGCTCCCCATTACCTGGAGCACCTCCTCCTCGCCCCAGAGCCCCAGCAGGTCCCGGATCTCGGCCTCCGTCCAGGAGGGGCCCCGCTGCCTTTTCCCTGGCTGGCTGCCAGCCTGGGAGCCCTGGGAGCGCTTGGGGGGCTGGCTGCCATTGATGCAGGGTGTTGGGCTGCGGCTGCTGCGGGCGTGCAGGCTGAGCGCGTGGCAGTGCTGCTGCCTGCACGTGCTCTCAGCTTCCTGCACAGGAACTCAGGGGGCGGAGAGCTTTAAGGGGCTGTTGCGCACAGCGACCATAGAGCTCATGGGCTGGAGAGAGCATCTCTCAACCCCTCAGCTCTGAACACAAAGACATTAGCTTTCTATTATGCATAAATCTGCAGGAAGCTAATCATTGAATTAGAAGTGTAACCTTGTCTGTTAGGTGTTGTCAGCAGCAAGAAGGCTTAGATTTAAATAGCTCTGGGCCCCCCTTAGATCTAACAAACACCTCCAGCTTGAGCCCTTAACCCTGAATGTCTGGGGATCATGAATACCTTCCTGGGTGTAACCAACACGCAGGATTTCCTCACTCACAAGCATGGAGTCTGATATAAAACCAGAAAGTAATATTTTTGGGAAAAGGGAACAAAGCATTGACTAAGGGAACCTCAGCTACAGTGTCTGTAAATGAGACCACGCAACACCAAACAATAATATTTTTTATGTGCATCACCTATAAAAATTTTCAAAAAAAGTGGTAGGTTTTTTTTGTTTTTGTCTGACAACACCACAACCCACAACCACCACCTACACAGCAAAAACACAATGAATTTAACTGCGTATCATAGCAATGAAGTAGTAACACTATCTGATTTTAATAACAGAAAATATATACAACCAGTGTATTTTTCCAAATGCTCATAGCACACCTGTGAGTTGTTCATGGAACACCAGTGTTCCACAGAATACAGTTTAAGAAACACTGCTCTAGATGAGTAAGTAAAACACTCTACCACAGTAGTCTATTTGGTTCTCCACCACCTACATGCACATCCAGTGGACAAATGCTTGTTGCCATGTCAGTTCCCCCTTTCTCATCTGTTAAAACTAGCTTACTGTTCTGTATATGTGGGTTGTGTAGCACTGGGAGTCCTGTGATGCACTCATGCAGGCCTGTTTCCAATCCCTTCGCAAATGCTTCTTGGTCCTGTCCTTAGAATCTCTCACTTTACCTAACTACAGCTTTACTTGGAGGCTGGATAGGCAGAGTCTCACTAGAGTTCACTCGTCTTTTCCCGTCCTCCGTGGCTTCAAATAATGCTCTCTGCTTTTCAACGAACTGAACCACTACCACCACCCCCACCACCCCGCATAATATCTATTACCAAAGATTTCTCCCAGGCATGAAGAACCTTCACTGGAGGGAAACTAGTAATAAGTAGGCTCTTAAGATGAATCGTTGTCATCAGGCAGCAGTCCTTTCCCTTGTCTCTCACAGCATTTCCACTGCTCAAGCAATCCTGATTTTGTGCACTCTTATGATGACAGCTAAAAAGTTACTGGAAGAATTTTGGGTAAATAGCTTATGTAGATGCATCTCTCCCTTTTGTTATAGTTCTCCTTGTTTCCTAATAGATTGGGCCATAGAACTCCTTTCCTTCTGAAGCTTTTGTCCACCTAGAATTCTGGGTAAACAGCAGCTTGCAGCCATTCTTCCTCATGTTCACCAACAGATGAAAGAATGGAGCTCTACCCTCAGGCAAGCCAAGCCACAATGATTAGAGCAGGTTAAAAGTTCTAACAGCAATGCCTCCTTTAGTTCCTTATTAGTGCAAATGTTAGTGTTTTGAGTGAGCTTAAAATGGGTATTTTAATGACAACAAAAGAGGTGTCTTTCTTACCATAACAAGAACTCCCTCTTTTTCCATGAGTGCATCAGATGCAGTAGAATGGCAGCCTATAACTCCCCTCTGAACAATAGTTAGTTCATCACCCAAGAACACCACTTCAAAAGATCTAATTTATAGCCATCTAAAGTTATTTACACTTATCTTTTTTGTTCACTTATATTAACATGCATTGCCAAATTAAATCCCCATACAAAAAAAATATAATAGCATACTTCCCGGTTATGGGGAACCTGGCACAGCATCTCTCACTTCTCAGTTGCTTGTGATCTTGGTCCTACAACTTGTTCAGGAATCACTTCCTTTGAATTAAACATAATCAATTCGCCCTTTAGTTTGACCAGTATTGATCACCTTAGAAATTGACATAAATTTCAAAATCCAGATTCCCAATGTTTAAGAATGTTTGGAGCCAGCCTTCTTCCTTTCACAGATTATACTGAGACTGGGAGTAAGTAAAATTCAAAATCCCACCCAAATCTAGACATGATTTCTCTCCTCACTCAAAAGATCACGGTGTGTTTAGATCCAGGGTTTTTTTCCTGCCCTCTCTAGTTTAGACTGGTACTACCTGATTATTTGATCTGACTGTATAAATTTAACATTTAATAATAAGAAAGCCCAGACATTTGAGTGAGGTGATAAGAAGAGAACTGGCAGCTGGCATCCCATGAAAGAGAAAAGACAGCCAATGTTATTTAGACACTGTTATTCACAGAAGCTCTCCTTAAGCAATGTAAAATAGGTTAGAGGAAAAGATGGCTTGAGTCCGCTCTCCAGAAGGAAGTGACCTACTTATTGGGGGTTTCAGAACCAGCCAATTATCAACACAATAGTTCCTCACTAGCCCGCAGCATAAGATGCTGTGCTGCCTAGAAAAGGGAGGGGACCTTTATAAGTCAATATCAGAAAGAAAGGTCCCAAAATTAAGCAAAGGCCTAACTCCACAGCACACACTGCCATATGGAAAGAGAGGATTCCCCATCTAAATAAAAGCTCACTAAAGAAATACATGCAGGTGTGAATATTTGACCCCAGAAATTCTGCCTCCCTGGATGATAGTGAGAGGATGAATATCTTTGCACCATGTCAAACCATCATCCCATGTGCTCTGCAAGCTATGATAAATAACATGCTGGTGGTCTTATGAGATGTCTACACATGCCCCCTAGTTTCAGAGGGGGCATGTTAATGAGGCACTTTGGAAGATGCTAATGAGGCACTGACATGAATATGCAGCACCTCATTAGCATAATAGCCACACACGATTTGAAAGCGCCACTTTCAGAATGCTGCCACTCGGGTAGCCAGGGCCTTTTGAAAGGACCCCCAACTTTATTTCTATTTGGTTTTAGGAAGAAGGGGCTTTTGAAGTTGGGGGTCCTTTTGAAGGGTCCCCCCATCTACACAGGAGGCAGCATCACAAAAGCCGCACTTTCGAATTGTGTGTCTCCCCTTATGCTAATGAGGTACTGCATATTCATGTCAGCACCTCATTAGCATCTTCCAAAGTGCCTCATTAATGTGACCCCTCCAAAAGGAGGGGGCCTGTATAGACACAGCTACGATGTCTGGGCCAGGTGTTTATTTCAGTCCAATGGAGAAGACTAGAGTTGTTGGAGACAAAAGGAAAGCACTATGTATTACACACACACAAATACATTGAGTGACTGCATTGAAAATGATCGCTTCAGGCGTAGAATTTGCAAGGGAGTCCTGGCTGCAGTGCACATGAAACCATCAAACCAGAAACCAGAACTCACTGCTCAGCACTCAGTAGCAACACTCTGAGAAAAAACATTTGAAGAAAACAGCTTGACAGCCATCAACCTTATTGGTAAGGTCAGAAGGCTGATAAAATTGGCTAAATGTGTCAGACCCTTGCTAAATCCCATTGTCTAAGGCTTTAGCCAAAATTCCCAGGATGCCGATGCAATTACCTTGGGAAAGGCCTTTGCACAATGGAGCAGACTGAAAAAGCCTACATGGCTATTGTTTTAATTTTGCTCTTAAATTATTACTATTATTGTGCCTTTTGAAATTGGATATGTTCAAAAATGAAGTGTTATATTATGCATAGTATATGCATCAAATATGCTGATTTGTACACATAATTTTTGTAAAAGCTGATGATGTCACTGCTAAGGTTTTGCAGACGAGTGCCAGGTAAAGAAGTTAGGGTATGCAATGTTTTGAGGGTATTTTTTGGAAAGGGAAGTGAAAAAGCCTTATGGAATGCCAGAGTATATATCAAAGTACTGATGGGAATATGAAGGTGGGAAGGAAACCACATCTTTCCTCTTCTATGTTTCTAAAGGGTTAGAATAGATGGTTTGTGTCCTAATAAAACCCTAACTGTGTCTTAAAAGTAGTTTATATTTGCAACACATTCATTTCACATAGTCAATCTGCAAATCTGTAGCCTGGGTAGCAGTTTGCTTTCAGCCCTTGTGCCTATCTACAAGTTTCTCTATACTGGGTATTAGTCCCCACTAGAGGGGTATATCTTCTAGTGCACACTAGCATGATGTGAACTAATTGATGCGCAGGAAACCCACTAGCACACACAATGAGTTCCCCAGCACACATTAATGTCATACTGTTTGAAACTGAAAGTAGGAGTTCTGGACAGCCAGCTAAATTCAACACCAGAGCCTGGTTGGTGTTGTGCTAGTGAAGTAATGTTGAAATAAGAATAATTTAAGTGTTATATACAAGCTCACCATGCCTTATCCTTTTATGGAATCTTCTCATGCTTTTTACTGTCTAAAGTTCTGTGAAGTATTCCATGGAGCTGGTTGTGATACCTATAGATAAGGATGCCAGAGCACCAACTCTCAGTGACTTACAGCTTTGCCAAACATTAATGGTTTGGATTAAAATTTTCCATATTGGGTTTCTGCCTCAGGTTTTTCATTATGTGTTCAGCAGAAACAGTACATTTCTTTCTGGGAGGTGTTGGGGGCAGGGAATGGAAAGCTTTTGTTGATTCTTTTGAAACTTCTCAGCAGTTTCTCTAAGGAGATCTTCCACCCCATACTTTGAAGCTGGCCCTTAAAACGTGGCTCTGGAATCATGAAGGTTCTTCTTATCTCCATGATAATTCACTACAGTTATCCCCCTCTGCCCATGCACTCTGCCTCCTGGTTGAATGAGGAACTGCCTGGTGCCTCAGCACATGAAGCAAATTGAATGTGGTATGGGTAATGCAATTAGGATTTTTTTAAAACACTAAAGGTCTTTGTCGCTCCTTCCCATCTGTTCATTTTGCATAAATATATGCACATTCATGTACATTTGTGCAAATTTACTATCTACTGGGATTTTTGCAGGCACAGCATGTGCACTTCTGAAGAGCTTGTTAGATGCTTGCTGCTTAAATCTCTCAAATGTTCTATTTTCACTAAACACGCTCCTAGCCCCAGAGCTTCTTACATGCTTACCTCATTGAACATACCCTGAGCCCCATAGCACTCTATAGGATAAAGGAAGGAGCACAGGACTTAGGACCTCACAGCCTCTGTCTGGCTCCATCTCAGCCCCAATAATTCTGTGCATATAACAGCCTTTTTTATTGACCAAGTCCTCATCTTTCTGTGTTAAAAGATAAGCAGTCTCTCCCTCTCTCATTGCCTCACTCCACAGTTGAAGAGATTGCAGAACATTTCTGGGAGAGCTGGGATTTGAATCCTCCCCTTTAATTGGATGAGACTAGGGTCTGCCACATCTCTTGCTTCCCCCATAATTATTTCTTTTCACTGAATTACCACAACAGCTTGTCCCCATACTTCCCTGCTGCTACTACACATTGGGTGCATCTAGACTAGGAATAACTTCAAAGTTAACTTCTAAATTAAGCACTAGATCGAAGTAGCCAGCAGAGAGTCTACACACATTTTCCCTTACTTCAAAGTTAACTTCGAAGTAGTGAGCCCAACTTCAAAGTCCTTATTCCATTCCCGGGAAAGAAGTAGTGCCCTACTTCGAAGTTTAACTTCGAAGTAGGGTGTGTGTAGATGCTCAGCTTCGAATTTGCTTACTTCAAAGTAAGCAACTTCGAAGTTATTTTTGTAGCGTAGACACAGCCATTGTGAAACCTACTCTTTGCCAGTTGCTATCACCTTCATCTCCAGTGGGCCCCTCTGGAGCCTCCTGCCACCTCTTGGCTATTTTCTTGCCATAGCAACAGCATCAGGCGTGCTGACAGGGAGAGACAAAAGGGGCATTTACCCTTAGACTGCTTGGAATTGCTGTGGCAGCACTGCTCTGGCTGCACCAAAACTGGGGGGCAGTGCTGTGATCCCCACAGCACTGAGGGCTGAATACCTTTGGTCCTGCCCCTTCCGAGGCATGGAGCCACACCCCCATCCGACCTTGCTGTGAGGCCCCAGGCAGCGCTGAACAGCATTCAACATCTATCCACCCCTTTTACATTTCTCCCTGTTTCTAAATTTGTATTTCAGAGTGGGGACAGAGAAACCATAGGAAGGCTGCAATTAGAATGAAACTCTAATGCACTGTTTCATTGCAAACAGGTTGTGACAATTCCTCCATTCTTTTCAAGAGATGGACCTGAGGTGAAGCCATTTGTTATAATCCCTTGAGTGTGTCCTCCTCTCATTCAAAGTCAGAAAGAGCAGCTCATTTTACTGTGACCCAGGTTTAATTGTGCTACAGGGGTTTTGTTCAAGAAGTAGTTCCAGCACTATTTCTGATCCTGGATCCTAGGAAGTTTATATAATTACCAATAAGCATTGACCTGTTAGAATCTACCATTTC
>NC_134137.1:257552500-257600000 GCF_033958435.1 Carettochelys insculpta
ATATTAACTGCACACAGTAACTTTTTTTCTTTTTTTTTTTTTTCCCCCTTCAGCCAGGTGACAGAAGCAACCAAAACACTTCCCCCCCACCTTCTGAAAATAAATAAGGGGGTTTGGGGCTTTAAAAGGAAATATGAGCGCATATTCAGTCAACCTCATGAAGCATAATGTTTCATTGGGTTTTGACCATTTTTAACAAAGGCATGAGGATACCGTCTTTTCTGTAGAGAGGTAATGAGACCTACAAGTTTCTTCAGTGTATACTTTTTAGAAAAGAATGTCCTTTGGTCATAGTTTGGAGTGGGGGAGGAAACATTCACAAATAAGGTATTTCCAGAGAGTAGGACCATCTAATAAGGGATGGGCCTAGTGCTTGTTTTGAGTTAGTTATTGAATTTTTAATTGTATATTGTGTGAAAAATTTCTACCCCACATTTTTAGTAACTGAATTTGATATTTCTCATAAAAGCATAGAAAAATCGGATAATTACATCTCCTCTATCTTGGATTAATTTCACTGAGATACTCCATGCATTCTCTTTCATGCTTCTGATACACAAGACACTAGCTAAACATAATTATTTCTGTACTAACTGCCTTACTAATTTGAGAGAACAGCTCAGTATCACTAAATGTACTACCAGCAATATGAGCTTGTCAGTCCACCAATAACTGTTTTCCATGATAGGATAAATGCTGCTCCCTGCTACACCAATGTAAATCAGATATAGCTTCTATTTAAAATCAATGGAGTTGTGCTATATTTATGCCCATTAAAAAGAAAGTAGAATTTGATACGTAGTATAGAAGAGTTCCCAACTTAGAAGAGGTACCACACTTAAGTATGACAGGAGTGGAATATATATGGAATCTCAAATCAGGGTTCTCAGGACAAATTATTTGATGGTCTCCGCTAGCAGCTACTAACTCTTCCTGGTGACCACTGTCACATTTTCCCCTAACATACGTAATCGGTGTTAAGAAGAAACAAGCATGTATAAGCCCCTCCAAATCACTGTAATTTTTATAGTGCTAGCTAATAAGTCTGTTGTGAAAAGTGATACTTGTACGTTTTGTTAATATTACTTTTTGTAAGCATCACTTTTCACAGAAGACTAATTCATCCCTAGTAAACCTGGGGACAAAGGAAGCCCTGGATAGGTGAGTCCACAGTGGTGAAGATGCTGCCTGAAGTCTTGAACCAGGGAACAGGGCCTGGAGTTAAAATCTGAAGTCACCTTGACAGAGCCTGGGGTGCTCTGCTGCATCCCTGAAACCCCACAGCCAAAGTCTGCCATTGTGCCACTCAAAGGCTGAAGCCCAAAGCCTGACCTGCTATCTCCAGAGAAGGGCAGGACCCAACTCCTATTGGTGGCCCCAACAACCAGCACAAAGGCAGGGCATACAGAAGCACCTGAGGTGGGGAGGGGCTGCTGGTTTGGGCTGCTTTCCCATCACAGCCCCAGAGTCTGTGGCCAGGTCTACGGGCCCTGGAACATAGCACTGCACCTGGCAGCACTATGCTAATGAGGTTGCTAGAAATTGCAAATAGTTTCTCATTTGCATACACTCTCAGCTAATTATCATAGCCATGCAAGATTTCGCTCTCTGCAGAGGGGCCTGCCGGCAATAAAGAGGCCACATGGAGATGCTTCTGCTGGCTAAACCCCTCTCTCTCACCAGTCCCTTATCCCTGGGGCACATCCACACGGCCTCTTTACTGCCAGCAGCCCCCTCTACCAAGAGCGAAATCTGGGGTGGCTATGCTAATTAGCCATGTGAGTATGCAAACAGAGAACCATTTTGCAAATTCTAGAAACCTCATGAGTATAGCACTGCTGGCAGCAGTGCTATGCTCTGGGGCCATGTAGGCTTGGCCTGTGGCTCCAAGAAAAGCCCCTATTTACTGCATGTGACCATAGGGTCTGCATTTGGATCCATGAATAGTTATAGTAAGATCAAATGTTATAGCTGGATATATTTTGAAGTAGTGCATACTACTCATGTTCTTCTAACTCTAGCCTCCATTAACATCTACAAATTACTGATTTTTAAAAATTAGTTTCTTGTAATATCCAGTGAGGATTCGGGCGGGGGGGGTAAATAAAAAATATTAGTATGAGCTTCAGTTCAGTACTTCAAAATGCTAGTTTTGACCACTTCAATTTTTCATTTAGTCCTCAGACAATTGAGCAAAATACAATAGCTCCATTCTTTTTGCACTAAACTTTTGAGAACAGGAGCCATATATTTGTAATACAGAGCTCAATTTGCACTTACCTCTAGTTCAGACAGCAGGCAGTGCCAATCGTACCTTCCTTGTCAAGTTTCAAGAACTTGTAATCCTTAATTTAAACACTTGAGAGATCTATGGAGCCTGTCAGTCTAGTTAATGAAGCCTCCCTCTTCCTCGTTACTTTTTTCCCCAACAAAATCTGACTTTCTTTAAAGACCACTTAAGGCATATTTTCTGATTATACAAACAGGTTCTCCCCTATAGGGCTGAATAATCCAATAATACCAACTTTCATTTTGCTGCCTGATGGATACATACACTTCTTACATGTATAAAGGATAGATTCTTTAAAGGTAAGGACCTTCTAAACAGATAAGCCAGACTCAGATACACAACAGATGTCTACCATCTTCAGATAAAAGGTGCTTAATATTGCTTTGTTCTTAAGTAGCACCTTTGATTTGAGGATGAGTGAACATAAATACAGTACTATATCAGACAAACATATCGCTCCATGCTCTTGTGTATGAAAACCTCTACAGAATCAAAACTGAGGGTTACAAAGCATCAGAGGGATCAGGAAAGAAGGACAAGGGACTTGTGGTTACACAGACTAGTTATGTGCATAGTTAAGAAGCATGGAGTCACTTTTAACATAACGAAAACAAATAGATACCAGTAATCTCCACTGGCAACCAAACCACTCATTTTCAGAGGGCAATTTCTCACAGGAGTCATGATACAAGAGAGTCTTGAAATGGAATCTGAAGAACAAGGTAGTGACTTGTGGACTAGTTCTGAAAGCAACTCTATGCACAAGAACACAGAGAGCAGGGCAGAAAACCTGAGGGCGCTTGCAGAGAGGAGGACCGCGGCTATTGAGACCAGCATCATTGTTGGGTGATACAATAAGGTAAAGGAATAAGTAGGTCAGGATAAGTTATGAAGGACTATGAAAAGTAAGGACAAGCTTGAATTTAATGTGGTAGAGAATGGGGGTGGGCAGGGGGGCTGGGGTCTGAGGTTAGGATATGATCAGAATTTAGACCAGGAGGAGTATTTCAACAAAAGCATTCAGTGGGGCTGGGAGTTGAATAGAGGTTTAGGAAGTCCAGGGAGGCATAGGTTGCAATAGCCAAAGCAGAAGGTGATAGACTGAATCAGAGTTTTTTTGTGGAGTGATCACAAGGCTGGATTTGGAAGCGTTATGGAGGAAGTAACAAGATTTGAATGTTGCCAAATATAAGGGTCTAGAGATGGAGGGCAGCCTCAAAGTTACTCCTACGTTAGACTGTTTGAGAAGCAGGACATTGGCATTGTCAACAGTGCCTTAAAAAAATGCAGAAGTACGACAAATCCTCTGAAGCTTAATCTGATGGCAGTTTTCCTCAGAGAAGACATCAGTATAATCAGCAGAGATGCAGGAGTAACAGATAACAAATGGAGAGGTGGATTTGTGAGTCAGTGTCGTAAAGAGGGTATTGTCTCTCAATGGAAAAAAAATTCAGGAAGACGCCAGTTTCTGGTAAGTGACTATCTGAAAAATCTGTTCATGTTGTCTTTCAGGGAATAGCACGCTGTAGTTTAGAAGAAATGTGGGGTGATTTAGGACATATTACTGTAATCTCTAACACAGTATGGATTTAGGGATTCTCCAGAATAAAAGTGGCATTAATATGACCCTGTGAATATATACTATATTACTTTATATGAAGGTGTTTTTTTTAGCCTGGTGTTTAAGGAAATCTCGCAGCCTGTCTATTACATGTGAGGCTCTAAGAAGTGAGTACCTGATATATCTTCACCCTGAAGGTGTTCTAGTAATTACATGCAATTTGCTTTAATTTTGTGCATTTTGCTTTTAACATTGTGGTTCCAGATGAACCCCTATTGTAGTCCATTGCCAGCTTCAAAACTCCAGTTTTTAGTGTTATAGATATTTTATTTGTATTTTGAATTGGGAAAATCCAGATTTCTTTTTTCTAAAGAGTTGAACAGAGGAGATGTATATAGTGATTGTACAATAATGAAGAGAATTCTCCAAAACTTGGTGATCCTACTAGTTGCAGTTAAACTAGTAATTCTTCTCACTTAACTCCAACTGTTCTGAACTTCATCAGGAGGTCAGGGTATTTCAAGTTAAGGACTGTTACATAATCAGGATGTTCACTTTCATTTATCCTTTAGCTTTCCCTTAAAGCTATCTTAGTTGTTTGATTTGGCCAATGTGACTCTCTTAAACTTGACCTCTGAAATGTCAACCCTCCTTTTGATGTTAACCATCCTTTTGAGTTCTTAAATTCTGGAAGCTCAGACAAGGAATCACAAAATAGAGATCCGCAAGAATCTCTTGAAGTTCTTAGATCCTGTGAGAGTTCGTTTCACATCTTTGGTGTGACATGTGAGGCAGTTCTGTCTCCTGTGAAGACTGCTTTATCCTTCCCATGAACAGTTTCATTGTGCCTTGCTAATGAAATTATCTACTACAGTCCAAATCCCATAGGTTCAGGCCATCTTGTAGTAATCTCATGCCCAGGCCACTGAACAACTTGACAATCAGGATGGAGACCCAGTACTGGTCTCTACATTCTCTGGGAAGCCATTGTATATTGTAGAAGACAGGTCAGATGTGCTCAAACTAGCTGTGTTGCTAAACTGATTAGGACTGACACAGTCCTCTGATGGGGACTGACTACCCAACATTTAGAAATATCATACATCATAGTTAAACAGTGAAATATATGCCAAGACTGGCAAGAAGTCTAATCTTTTCTGTACTGGATGCTAAATAAATAAACAAAAATGAGCCTCATAGTATACATATCAAGCTTATGGAGATTCCAGTATAATTTCCCCAAATATAGTCCCATCAGGTGTAGATGTGGTTCATTGAGCCAAATTTTCTGATTTATTATGTGTTCACCCCCCACTGAAGTTGATGATGAATAGCTATGTCAATTAAAAATTTGTCCTAGTGTATTTTAACATAGTTATCCAAAACAGTGTGGATTTGCACAGTATGGCTAGGACTAGATTACAGTGATTTGTCAAGAGACATTTTTGTCAGATGATATCATAAGATAAAACAAAACGTCTGTCAACAGATTATCACCAAATTGCCAAGCAGATCACAAGAGCGATCTGCTCTCCCAACAGAGTCGCTGGACTGCCTGGCCACTCTCAACAAAACAGCCAGCTGGAAGCACAACAGAGCCCCATCCCCGGGTGGAATGTCCAGACTGGCTTTTTGTCAACAGAGGCATTACACCTCATAGGGAGCAGGATAAGACTGTTGACAAAAGTGCAGCATTCTGTCAATTTACAATTGACAGACTGCCTTGGGAATCTGGACGCTCCCCAGGTTTTGTCAACAAAACTCCAGTTTTCTCAACAAAACGCTCTAGTGTAGACGTAGCCTTGGGTTTCACTTTCGCTACTTAATCACAGGTATTCCTACTAGTGTATAATTTTTTTCATTATAAATAATAGATATTCTTCATAAGCCACTGATCCCCTAGAAAGAAAGGGGGGAAAAAAAAGATGGAAGAATGTGTATTTGAGCCACCTGGTACTATTTCTCTTGCCCCTGCTCTCAGAATCGCTGGATCAAAGTCAGTTAAAGGCATGCTTGCAATGTGTCACTGCCTGCTGCTTCCATTGTCACTTTGGTCACTAGCACCAATGAGTCTATTAGATCAAAAAGACACAGAGAAAACAAGAAGTAATGTAGCTTGTTAAACTTCTGCCTTTCAAGTCTTTTGAAGTGGTTGTATGTGTTATTGCTGTGTTACTGTGACAGAGAGGAACCTTTGTATGGGCTTTTCCTTACCCCTTCCACCACGCAGCTCAAAGAAAAAGCTCTGTGTCAACCAGAATTTTCATATATTGACAATATTCTATCCAACTATCTTTATCCCTTCTTAGGTCTAAGTCACTGTCAAATCATAGAGACAAGACTTGTTAAATTCCTGAAGAATCTTTATTTATTTTTTTTTTTAGCATGGTAGAAAGCACATGCTAAGTTTCCCTACCAAAACCATGGCAAGAAGTTTATCATCTTATATATGTAAAGCATACTTACCCCATTACAGAGAAATATCGCAGCAAGTTAGCCTCAGCACTACACATCGGTGTTACACAGAACATCAGACATTGTATTGAAAAGACTATGTACCCGCTTCACACCTGAACTATGAGAAAGGGATAGAGACATTGTCCTGGGCATTGTCCATCCTTTCTGCAGCCCCTTCTGAGTCCTTTTCATTGGCCTGTACTGAGAAAGGTTGGGCAGGGACTGGACGTTTGCAAAGGGGGAGAACATATGTCATCCTTAACCCATTCATGCAAAGCTCATTGCGGGAGAGGGAATGTAATCCATCATGGTGCTTTGCTGGAGCCAACATAAATTCTGCCCCTTATAATTAGAGCCAAGAAGGATATATGAAAAAAGAATTTTTTTCACATTTCATTTCTTTAATAAGGAATTTAATACCAGTGGGTTTTATCTTTAACACACAACATAATGTTGTGTATGGAAGTCCTCTACAGCATTGATTAGCTGATGGTTTTGCTTTTATTTCCCCATTGCTGCACTAGTTGTACAGATGCTCAGAGGCTGTCTACACTGAATCCTAGCGCTGACAGTTTGATGCAAATAAGCAGTCTTGAAAATACAAAATGGTGGCTCATTTGAGCCACTAATTTGCGTACCCATGGACTAATTTGCATGCCCATGACAGAATTCAAGCCGTGTAGATGTCGTTCTGCCCGCAAAAATCCCCTGTGTCGGCAGCCCCTTATTGCTAGAAAAAAATCGGTCGTAAGAGGCTGCTGACAAAAGGGGTTTTTGCCAGCAGAATCACCTCTTCACAGCTTGATTTCTGCTGGGAAAATGAGAATTGGCCTCATGAATATGCCCATTAGCCACACTAATGAGCCACCATTTTGTATTTTCAATACTTATTTGCATCAAACCATAGGCATGAGGGCTTGGTGTAGACACAGCCAGAGAGAACCAGTGTTTCCTTCCCCCCGCCCCCCGATCATCTGTGGACTGTCAGTAAATAAGTTCAAATGACATGGTATTAAAACACCGTCCATGTCCTTGGCTTGCTAATCTAACAGTGAGTGTGTGGAGAAAAAAATACCAGTACCAGCAAAGAGTAAAATTTTCAAAAACACTCAAATTCCATTTCAAAACAGATTTAATGGTTTGGCATTGAAAAGCCTATATGAGTTAGGCATCCAAGTCTCTCCTTAAAACTGGGACATAGGTAAAATTTTCAATAGAACCTTAATCCTAGTACGTTTCACCGGAATGGGTGTATGTTAAAATCTAGTTTTGCTGCGAAAGTCTGTGCTGGCCTTATTTAACAGTCCATGTCAAACATTACTGTTTCCAGGGTTCATACAGCCTTATAATGCATAAAGGTATTCCAAGAGTCTTATCTTTATTACACTATTATCAATGGTGTTACTCTAAATTTACCTCAGAATAACAGAAATCAGACTCCCGTCCCACTGCAGGGCTTTTTTCCCCTCCCACAGTTTATAGTACAACTATAACCTGCCTCTTTAATGCAGCCACCTGCCATTTTTGCTTTATTGCTGCCGGAAGGTTTAAAGGCATGCTTTTAAATATCTTGAAAGTTTCCTGTTGATAAGAAAATGTAGCCTTAGCACTTTTAAGAAAACAGTAGCACACAAACCTCACAAATCATGCTTTTTTTGATAGAATCTACGTTAGTGGCATGAGGGACATCATTGATTTGTGAGGGGAAGGGCTCAATTTTTAGCAGAAAGGGCTAACAAGGATTATTTGAAAAAAAAAAAAAAAAATGAGCTGGATTTCCACAACTTGGTACCAAAATAATTCAGGGCAAATAGTCTGAAATATACATTCCAGAGAAACGTTCTCTCTATTTTGATGCTCATCCTTCATAGTAACAACCATCGTTTTGCCCTGAAAATTGGGCATGGGAGGAGAGGGTTTTACAGGAGTTAATACGGGTATTTTATTTTAAAAATATTACACTTTTTGATTTTCCCCTCCTCCCCCAAATACACAATATTCTGAAAGGTAACTGCAAAGGGGTTATGATTTGAAAACTCCACACTTAACCAGTGTTAGCAGGCATAGTTATGAGACACCAGAGCAATATCTTATTCAATGTATATATGGGAAAACTGCATTATCTTCACTACCCGTGTGTTAACTGGTATATTATAAAGTCATCATGACTGTATGTTTCACCTCTATCATACAAAGCAAGCGCATTCAAGAGACAACAAATTAAACTGCAGTTGATGTAGCTGGAGAATGTTTGTTGTAAATCAGAAGGCTAACATGCAGGTGTAGTCTCGGTGTGTGACCTCCTGCTTCTATGTCTACCATACATATCCTTTGTGAGGAACCACAAGCATCTGAATATCAGCAAAAGATGAGCTGCATGAATAACATAAAATCTAACGTGACAGTCAGTTAAATTTATAGCCTATGTGTTTTGAAACATTTCCTAGAAATGTACAAAGAGCAATTGTGATAGTCTCTTGAAGACAAGCCACTGCTGAAGTTCTATTAAGTCCAAGGTGAATATTCATAGCAAACAGCTTCTGAGACAAATTTAACATCCCTACCACCACCTCAATTGTGAATTTGCCAGGAAAAGTTTAACTGATCTTTTTTTTTCTTTCCCTGCCCTATCTGTTAATTGTTCAAATACTTCAAGTTTATTTCACCCTATGCGTTGTCTTTCTACATCTTCTGCCGTTACTTGCACTGTGTGGTTAGTTAGCTAAATCACATGGTATCGCTATGGCTTCCTGATTGGGTGACAGGCTTTATAAATGGGGCAATTATTTCAGGCATGAATAGAAAAACACCTGTATTTGTGCATGATCACTTTTATTTGACATGCAAACACTTCTATTTCAGAAGAAGAACAGCCATTCTGTACACATCTGTACAACTAAAATTAATTTATGTGAACAGTCTCAGAAGAGTGAAAATAACAAGATGGCTGAACTTCTACTGGGAATTCAAACACGTATTTGCAAATACAACTCCCTCATAGAAACAAATGCTTCAGCATTCCCCTGGTTATACTTGTATGACAATAGGTACAGCTGACAAAAGGGGCAGAAAGGAGGAAGCATGAAGGTTTTGGTTGTATTCTCTGCTCTGACAGACTCAGTGGGATCTTGGAAAGTCACCTAATTGCACTGTGCCTCACTTATCCCTCACCCCATCTATAAAATAAGACTAATAATAATACCATACACACCTATTAAAGTTAAGTGCTTTCAGAACTGCAAGGAAAAACTTTTACATACAGAGACAATATTACTGTTAGGCATGGGGGAGGAGGGAGGATTTTTAATGTCTTTTTCCAAAAAAGAACAGAAGTGAAGGATGATAGATCTACACTATCACTGTCAGCCTGAGATGCAAAGTGCCAACGCCTGCTCTTACTTACACCAGTGCTGATCAGGAGAGGCGAGAGATCTTGTGATTTTTTTTTTTTTTTTTTTTTTTTTTTTTTTGGAGGCACTTCCCTGGGATTTGGGAGATCTCGGCTGGTCATGTTGCTTAATGCACTGCTGGAAGACACACTCACCGTGGTGGAGAGTGGTGTATAAGAACTGATCATAGACTAGAATGCCTGGCTCTCCCATTGTTCACTTGTGACAGTTTGAGCAAGCCACTTAACCTATCTGCCTCAATTCCCTCACATAAAATGAGCTTAATCCCATTTCCTTTCTCCTGGCTCTGTCTCTTGGTAGGTCTGGATCAAACAAACATAAAAACAGTTGCTTAACCTTCCACACATCTAACTGGCTTCTGTGAAACTATTGGGTGAAAATCTCTCATCCAGCAGGACGATGGATGTTGCTGGACCAGAGAGCATCTTGACCAGAGAGCTCCAGCTATGGAGGTCTTCTGGTGGCAGGGATCTCCACTGGCAGCCAGCTCTGGGGAGCCTCAGAGGCAGCCTTGGGACAGTGAACAAGGTCAGAGAGCCCCTCTACGGGGGAGCAGCCCCGACTGGGAGCCCCACTGGGTGCCCTACAGTGGGGAGCCAGACCCACAGCTACAGGGACCCAGCCAAGGCCTGGCAGTCCCACAGCAGTGGGGAACCCAGACAGGATGGGGGTGTCAGGCAGCCCTGGGGTACAGCCTGGGGGACTGACCTCCACTTTTGTGGCAAACACCCTAGTTCAGGACCACTCAAGTCCCAAGGGTGCTGGACAAGGGAGGTACAACCTGTACGTGTGCATAAAGTTCACTCATGTGTTTCGCAGAGGTAGGATTGGCTTCTACTACCTGTACACTCAGCATGTAGCATAATAGCACACTAGTTTCCATTGAAACAAAAAGCAGTCAAATAGCACTTTCAAGACTAGCAAAATAATTTATTAGGTGATGAGCTTTCATGGGACAGACCCACTTCTTCAGACCATAGCCATACCAGAACAGACTCAATATTAGAGTCTGTTCTGGTATGGCTATGGTCTGAAGAAGTGGGTCTGTCCCATGAAAGCTCATCACCTAATGGATTATTTTGCTAGTCTTTAAAGTGCTATTTGACTGTTTTTTGTTTTGATACTATATAGACCAGCACGGCTCCCTCTCTGTTACTATTCAATTTCCATTGAGGTTTTAAGCTATTAATCCAATATTACTACTGCTGAAATTAATAGGAATAATTTGTTTTACTTAATTTGAGTTACTTGCAACTGACATTGGAATAAATAAACAGAATTTGACTTACCTAGAGGAGTAATGAAATCTCTATTCCTAGAGATTTTTAAGTCCGGGTGTGGCAAAACCCTGGCTGGGATGATTTGGTTGGGGTTGGTCCTGCTTTGAGCAGAGGTTGAATTGATAACCTCCTGAGGCCCCTTCCAGCCCTAGGATTTTATGATTATGGTACGATTTTTTTAAGCTTTCATAGATATATTGATATGGAAGGATTGAAATACAGTTTGGATGGTGGGGATGGAATATTCCTCTTTATCTGGAAAATGTTGGGTTTTCAAGTTCTTTTGTACCTCCTGTATCTTCAAAAGAAAAAGGGTAAAAGTTCTGACTGTAAAAGATATTTGTCAAGAACAGCCATAGGCCAAGCACCACAAATGAGTGACTCCAATGTAAAAATACGTGTAAAGTTCTAAATGAGTTGTCCCTGTGGTAATAAAGAATGTCTGTTTTACAGCATGACAGAATGTAAGACAGCATTGTCAGCTGTAGTTTGTTTAAAGCACAAGTCCCTGTAACAGGAAAATAATGACTTTAATAAAATTTACTATTGACTTCATAGGCTAAAATCTTTCTGTCATCAGGAATACAAAAAACAACCTGCCTGAAAGCCCTTCACTTAAATATATTCCTTTAATATTTCAAGGAAAGTTGTGACTTTAATATACATGCTACCTCAACAATACTGTAGTGGGGTGGAAATTAGTATTTTTTTAATAGAAAGTTGGAATTGCTTACATAAGGGAAAAACAGGTAATGACCTATGACACTGCCTATTGAAAGCAACTTTTGAGGAAACTGAAAAAGCAGTTGATGCAATTCCTTGAAAAGCTGTATAAAGTTATCACAAATGAATGATTTATAAATTACAGAATGTCCTTCTCATCTACAGGATATCTTTTTATTGTGTACTGTAGTTTTCACCAAGTGAACTCCAAAGAACCTGCTGTGGAGGGAGACTGAAATCTGTAGCATGTTAACAAGGTTAGGGTTTTTTCTAAGAATTGGGGAAGTGGAAAAACACATGGCGTGATTTTACTTTGTGACCAATTTGATTAAATTCACTATAGATTGCTGGTTGTGTAAGTGAAAGGTCATACCCATTTTGTGAAAAGCTACAGAATTTTCATTCCTTTGATATTTGTTTTTGCTTTTTGTTTTGATGCTTTTTTTTTCACATAGTTAAAATAAGCCGTGGTAAAAAGTTTCCCAACAGTGTATGACAGCTCAATTTAGAGGTGAAACCTTTTAATAAAGCCTCATGAAATGAATGCTTTAGTTTATGTGCTCTGGATGTGTTTCCCACTGGAGTGCTCAGCATTAGAAAGCAGTGGTTTATTTCCTTAGTACTGCAGAATAACCTCGTGAAGGAGAGGCCAGAGCTTAGCCAAGGTAAAAATGTTGATTGCTGGATCTCAATTTAGAGCTAAAATGCTTTCTTCCTAACTTTTTTTAAAAAAATGCTATTGTGCATTAATTCCCATCATAGATAATGAATGTAAAATAAAATAAAAAAAACTATTCTGCAGGGGGTTTTAGACAAAACTCTGTGGTCCACAAATAGTATTAAGAAGGGAACGAAGTAACCCTTTTTTCTGAGAATAGTAAATGTCTTTGTTGTAGTTCTGACAATTGATCCAGCCAAAATTTAAATTTTGCCATATTTTTTCCCCATGTACAATCAAGAAGAGGTTCTTTTCGAGGGTAACAAAAACAAGAGAGAGATAATATTTTCAAAAGTGAACATGATATCTTTTCCCTCTAACTTGCTGTGCCAGTTCTGCCTATTAAAATGGAAGCTGCCTTCTGCAGGCACCTCAGCATTTAAGAAAGCCGTTAACAGAATTCAAAATATTCAACAATATCTAATGCATTTTATATCGAGAGTCTAGGCTCATGCAAAGCCTGGGAACAGGGAAGATGAAGTCTAAGAGAACAAAGAGTGGGAGACATCCAAGGGAACCACTCAGCTAATATAGCTCCTTCTGAAATTTGTGCAATATAAATCATAATTCTGTTTGTTTGTTTGTCTGCATATTACCTATTGTAATTTTGGCATGGGGAACCCAATGGGGCATGTTATAAAAACACTGCACTCTGAATGTTCGGTGCACAGGCTGGAAGACCACAGTCCTGTCAGCTTGTGTGCTGTATCGTACCTGCTTTTGTTAATCTGCATAGTAGTATAGGCCAAAGAAGTGGGTCTGCCCCACAAAAGCTCATCACCTAATAAATTATTTTAAGTCTTTTTAAAGTGCTACATAAATACTTTATTATGCAGCAAATTTGTCCATGAAGAACAGAGAGTATCAAAATAGCTATTGGCCACCTGTAACATCGGTGGAAAGTGCCACAGCCCTACTAAGCATATCTGTTTTCTCCATGATGTGGAATTATAGAAGATATGACCCCAAAACATTTAGCCCATTAACAGATACGTCAGATTTCATAAACTTCAATGCCAGTAAAGCTGAAATTAAAGTTCCTGGCTTTCTTTATTCTCAAGCATGTGTGTCACACCATTGACTGTGTCTACACTAGGTGGTTCTTGTCAACAACATGCCAGTTTTGTTGACACAACCTGGGGAGACTCCAGATTCCCAAGGCATTCCATGAACAGTAAATTGACAGAACACAGTACTCTTAACGGTCTTATCCTGCTCCCCATGAGGCACCATGACTGTCAACAGAAAGCCAGTCTGAACATTCTGGGGAGCCCTCTGTCGACAGACCAGGCTTCTGGGACACCAGGCATCCTTGTCTGCTGTTTCCAGTTGGCTGTTTTGTTACGCGAGCAGCTGGACTACTCAGACACTCTGTCAACACAGTGCTTCACTCTTGCAATCTTCTTGGCAATTTGGCCATGATCTGTTGACAGAAATTTTGTTGGAAGATATTTTCCAACAAAAACTTCTGTTGACAAATTGCAGTAACCTAGACATAGCGACTGACTCCACATTTGCCTACTAGATCCAATCTTCTGACCAAGATGAAGGCACAGCAACTTGCCAGCCTCCTATGTTCACAGCTGTCACAGTTGATCCTGGTCACTGAAGTGGTCAGTGTGAAAGGATTGCTCAGCTTGGAGAGTTGGGTTAATTTTCTTTTTTTTTTTTTTTTTTAAATAGGCTACCAAATGAACTCCTAAAGCCACAGTTAGACACTTAAACAAGCTTGATTTTTTCTTTTCAAAAGAGTTTGGCAACTAAGAGCTCCCAACTTCTTTATGAAGAGCTGATGGGTGGTCAACACTTTTGAAAGAGTTGTCGTTGGTTTTTAATCCATGTTATAACTTTTTTAAGACTTCATTTCAAAGGCATGGGAAAAGTGAGGATCTTAAAATTGTAATTCAACAACTTTAACAGTGGTCTTTTAAAATAATGTGTTTTTCTTTCTTAAAGTGGGATTTATATAACAAAGCACAGAACAATGACTCATTATACCCTTCCTGGGGTCTTAGTAGCTTCCGTCTTGCTGTTACACACTGAAACAATATGCAAGGAAGGAAAAAGCAAGTATTTTCAGGAGAAATGATGCCTCATACATGCAATTCAGGGGCAAGTTTAGTGTGTGTGTGTGGTAGCTGTTTACCTTGCTTTTACGTGACTCTGTGCTTTGATGCTCAATAAAGAAATTAGTTCCTGCTACAGCAACTGTAGCAACACGTTATCTCTTAACTCTGAAATTCAAAGAACCGTCACATAGCTAAATTTATCAATATGTCATGTAAATTCCATCAAGGGTTCTTGTTGTTGTTTTTGTTTTTGCAACCTGATAAAAGTGCTGTCCCGCAAAAAGTCCGATATGGGCTGTGTCTACACTAGCCCCAAACTTCGAAATGGCCACACAAATGGCCATTTCGAAGTTTACTAATGAAGCGCTGAAATGCATATTCAGCACTTCATTAGCATGCAGGCAGCCGCGGCACTTCGAAATTGACACGCTGCACGGCTCGTCCCGATGGGGCTCCTTTTCAAAAGGACCCCGCCTACTTTGAAGTCCCCTTATTCCCATGAGGTGATGGGAATAAGGGAACTTCGAAGTAGGCGGGGTCCTTTCGAAAAGGAGCCCCATCTGGATGAGCAGCGTGGCGGTGAGGCGCATCAATTTCAAAGTGCCGCAGCCGCCTGCATGCTAATGAAGTGCTGAATATGCATTTCAGAGCTTCATTAGTAAATTTCGAAATGGCCATTTGTGTGGCCATTTCGAAGTTTGGGGCTAGTGTAGATGTAGCCATTTAGAGTTAGGAATACAAAATAGTGGCAGGGGTACAGCAAATCAAGACACCTCTGTGCTAAATCCAGCTTTGCCACTTTCTCACTTACCATTGGACAAGTCGCTACTCTCTGTACTTCAGTTTCTCCCTCTGAGGTGTATATGCTTCACAGGGATAGTTGAGAAACATGAAGATCCTCCAAGCATGCAAATTATATGCAGAATGTTGAGGATCAGGGTTAATACTGACACAGCATAAAGTAGCTGAGAATTCTGTAAAGATGGCTTCTAGAGGACTTCTGGGGAAGGGGTGTTTTTTGTTTTTATATTGTCCTAGCTATCAAATTGCTTATCCAGTGGTGAAAGGACTATGCAGAACTTGCACAATTCCTGAGCTCCCTGAGCTCAAATTTGAACCCTCCAGCATCAATACAATAAAATGGCTTTCATCCCTGTTCCCATTTAAGACAATGGGCTGAATTCCCATTGACCTCGATGAGAGTGCATAATCAGGCCATGAGTTTTGCATATTCTACAGTCTAGAGGTGTTTCAAGACCTAAAAAGTGAGTTTTTTTTTTTACCTGCTTTGCATGAATACAAAATTGGTGGGTGTCCAGAGGCATGATATCCTGGTCCAGGATGTGAAACGAGAGGTGTGTCTACACTAGAATGCAACGTCGAAGTAGCAAGCCCAACTTCAAAATAGCACACTCCGTGTCTACACAAGACATATGCTGCTTTGAAGTTTAAATCGAAGTTAGATGGCAAGATGTCAAAATCGCTGTTCCCATCAGAAGATGGGAATAGCACCCTACATTGACATCTAACATCGACATAGGATGCAAGTCAATGTTCCACGTCACGCTACTTCAAAATAGCAAGGTCTGCCATGGCAGCAACCAGCTGTTAGGCAGAGACTTACTGTCCAGCCCCTGTGGGACTCTATGATCTCTGCGCCCAGTGGTTCTTTAAGCCACAGGGACCTGGAAACCCTGTAGCAGGAAGCTGAGACCATGCAGGCAGCAGCCGTGCCATGAGGCACCCCTGCATGGCTCAGAGGGAGACCATGGCAGCAACCCAGCCCTCTGAGTGCCCCCAGAGTTCCCCCCGGGCCATCCCAGGCCTCCAGCTGGCAGGGCAGGAAGTGGGGCCCCCTCCTGGACCGACTCTGAGCTTTGTGACCTGCTGGGACTCTGGGGTGAGGAGAAGGTGCTCCACGTAATGGGGAGCAAGCGGCGGAACGCAGCGGCGTTTTTGCCTGGATGGCCGAGGGCCTGGCCACTGGGGTTCAGCCTGGCCACCGGGGGTCACCCTGCTTGCATTCCTGACCATGTCAGGAGCAAGGTCAAGGAGTTGCAGCAGGGTTACGCCCGGGCCCAGGACTCAGCCAGCTGGTCTGGGGCTGCCCCCACCACTTGCCCCTATTACCAAGAGCTGAGAGTTATCCTGGGACCCCAGGACACCACCTCCCCCCTTCCCCCAGCCACCCTTGATGCCATGGCCGAAGAGCACCAGCAGGCCTCAGAACCAGAGTCAGGTCCGGGGCCCAGCCCTGCACCCTGAGGGCCAGAGCTGGAACCCTCCACTCCAGCCACAGAGTGGTCCAGCAAGGAGGGGGAGCTCATGCTGGACATCCCCTCCCGCAGCTCCAGTCAGACATCTGCCAGACGGGCCTCCCCAACCACGGCGGTGGAATGTTTGGGTATGTACCCTACAGGACACACACCCCCAGGGCATGAGGCGGGGGCACCACTTGACTGGGGGGCCCCCACATCACCAGCAGACTCCAGCCTGCCAGGACCCGGGCAGACCATGACCCACAAACAGTGCCACAGCCACCAGTACCCATCAGCATCCTCACCCATGGACAGTGCCATGCCCCACCCCCAGTGGGGTGGTATGCCAGGCGGCCTCCCGCTCCTCAAAATGGAGCCTCTGCTCCATGATGTCCGCCTAGCGCCAGAGGGCAGCGGCCACCTCGGGATCATGGGTGGTGTGCCTCTGGCCCTGGTGGAGGTGGGCCCGTCCTGGCACAGGTGGTGCTTCTGGGCAGCGGTGGTCCGGGGGTCTTGGGGGGGCTGTCCAGTGGGAGGGGTAGACCACTGGAAGGGGCCACCCACAGGGCCACTGCATGCACTGATGGGGGATGGGGACCAGTGCCTTTGGGCAGATAGTGAGGTGGGCCACGGGTCAGGGCTTGGTACTCACGGCCTCCCTCCGTGCTTCTCCCTGTTTCCACAACTGCACCATCCTTGGTCCTGGACAGCCCCCCAAGACCCCCGGACCACCACCACCCAGGAGCGCCACCTGCGCCGGGACGGGCCCACCTCCACCAGGGCCAGAGGCACACCACCCATGACCCCGAGGGGGCTGCTGCCCTCTGGCACTAGGCGGACATCATGGAGCAGAGGCTCCACTTTGAGGAGCGGGAGGCTGCCTGGCACCGGGCGGCCTGGCGGGACTTTGTGGCCACCTTTAACCATTGAGGAGCTGGTAGCATGGCTGCTCCTCCCGACCCATTGTCCTCCTTGCCGCCCCACCCGCCAGCTCCACAGGGCAGGAGCCCACTGGGGCCAACGACCAGGCCGAAGACCCACCTTGGCCATACCTCCCCATCCTCCCAGACCCCAGCTGGCCTTGCCAGGGACCCCGGCTGAGGGGAGGACTGGCCACCTGAACATGGCAGGGGTTGCGCCCATCCACCCCCACCCCAGAATGATGGGCCGATGGCTGGCCTGCCCACATCTTACCCCTGTATATAGTTATTATAGTTGCCCCTCCCCATATATAGTTGTTTTTATATGCGCAGAAGTGAGGTTTTTGGTTATTTAAACAATGAAGCAGTTTTATTTATCAAAAACCCCGTGTCCTGTGTGCTTTTGGTGAGGGTGGTGTGCAGGTGCCAGGGGCGGTATGCAGAGGACCCACCAGGGATGGCCTGTGTGGCATTCATGAGACCCCCTGATCAAAGTACTCCTTCAGGGCCTACCGGACCTCATCCCAGTGGGCCTGGGGGCTAGGGGCAGTGGCCGGCTGCGGGTAGCCTGTTCCAGCATCCAGTGTCCAGCCCTGCATGAAGGCCGCCTCCTTGCTTTCCATGAGGTTGTGGAACATGCAATGGGCACCCACAACCTGGGGAATGTTTGGGAGGCCCACATCCAGGTGAGCCAGGAGGCAATGTCACCGGCCCTTCAGGTGCCCAAAGGCCCGCTCGACCACTTGGCAGGCGTGGTTCAGTCAGGTGTTGTAGCACTCCTGGCTGGCATTGAGGTGGCCAGTGTAGGGGCACATAAGTCAGGGCTGGAGGGGGTAAGCCACTTTCACCATGAGGCAGAGGGTTGTGGTGGTGTCTCCCAGAGGGATCTCCCTCTGGGGGATGTTGATCCCCACCTCCAGCCGGCAGCATAGTCCTGAATTGCAGAACATGCAAGTGTCATGGGTATAGCCAGGCCAGCCCACATATGTGTCCTGGAAGCAGCCACAGCTGTCCACCCTTCCTGTTGATATAGTGCCCACCACTGTGGTCTGGGGCATGGATGGTGATGTGGGTCCCATCGAGGGCCCCAAAGCAGTTAGGGAATCCCCTGGTGGCGAATCCCACGACAGATGCATCCAAGTCCCCAACTCAGATGACACTCTGCAGCAGCAGGACATTGAGTGCACGCACCACCTGTGGGGAGGGGACATGGGTGCCTGTGAGGGTATGCAGAGTGCGCCCCCTCCCAAGCCCGCCTCCCTAGGTCCCCTTCCCGGATCCTCCACACCCCAGTGGGTTCAGGCCCAGGCCTCCTTACCTCCATGACGACAGCCCCGACTGTGGCCTTGCCAAAACCAAACAGCTGTCCCATGGAGCAGTAGCTGTCTGGAGTGGCCAGCTTCCAGACAGCTATTGCGACCCTCTTCTCGACGGGGAGGGCGCGACGCATCCGGGTGTCCTGGTGCCTCAAGGTGTGGGGGTGAGCCACTGGCAGAGCTCCGTGAAGGTCTGCTGGCTCATGCGGAAGTTCCGCAGCCACTGGTCATCATTCCATTCCCCCATAACCAGGTGCTCCAACCCCTTGGTGCTGGAAGGGTAGCTCCAGAGCTGGTGGGGCACCCGGCAGGGGGTGGGGAACAGGAGGGCCCGATGGTCCGGGGCATCCCCTTGTGCCCCTGGGGAGGGTTCCCCTGCCAGGAGCTGCTGGATGGCTGCCTGTGCGGCATCTAGCAGGGTGCCTGCCCCGCAGGAGGTGGCTTGGAGGGCTTCCAGCTGCTGCTGGATGTCCATGTCTGCAGGCTTGAGGTCTGCACGGCTTGTGTCACCAACGCAGGGCTCATGCAGTGCAGGCTGAATGTGTCTGGGAGGGGTCCGTTAAGGGAGCGGCATGCTGTTGCCCCAGAAGGGCTAGTCTGCCCTGTGCCCCTGTCCATGGGCTTTCATGGCCCCTTATTTCAAAGGGGGGTGCTTGTGTGTGTGTGTGGACACTCTGCTTTTCCTTCCAGGGTGGCCCCTTTCGACATATAACATCGACAGCACCAGCCCTGGAGGATGTGTGGACAATACACGTTGAAATAGCCTATTTCGATGTCATTGCTTTGAAATAGCCTACTTCGATGTAGTGTCCTAGTGTAGATGTAGCCGAGGTGTTTATTACAGACAAACACTACCAAGAGAAGTAAACTAGCTCTACACAGCTCCACCTTATGTCTTATTTTGTTTACTAAGGAATACAGCTCAATTGTCTAGCAGCTAACTAATATGTTGCAAGCAAGCACATCAATGTAGTTAGAATAGGAAATTCTCTACTCCAAAGCCTGGCAGGGCCAGATTCTAATTAAATTTTTGTTGGTTTTTAAGTAAAGCCCTTTGTAAGGAAGAATACTTTCTGATCAATCTCTGATTTTTTTAAAGCATTCATTTTTGACATTTGTTTTATTCTACAGAAAACATTCTCTCTTCTGATCTTCCTGTATTGTAATCCCACAATAAATAACTTTTTAAAAAGTAAATTCTCTCATTTACCAAATTGTGGTATAGTACACTGCTTCCACCCACTCCCTCTGCCATCTGAGAGAAAGGTAGTTTGAACAATGCTGACTTCTTATTTCTCTTCATAATTGGGTAGTATGAAATTATGCACAAGTTTCATCAAGTCTGAGTTGAGCTGCTAAAGGAGTATGTCACTCACAAATAGATTGAGACACTTAATGATATTGATTCCAATATTAAATTTACAATTATTCATAAAAGAAAAATCTCTAAAGAGCTCCCCATGTTGCAAGTACACAAAATACTTTGCTAAACTTAAAAAGTTACTGGTAAAAAGAGCTATTAATAAATGTACTGTCTTTTACATTGCTAAAAAAATCATCCACCAATGGGAATAAGAATCCCATGAATGTCACAAAAGTAATGACATCCAGCCATTTCATGATGCTCTGTATCAAAGTAGCTAGCTGTTCAAAATGTAGGACAAAAGACATATTAAACATATGAAATTGCAGACTTTCAAAGAAACACATGGCAATTAACCACTCCGCTCCTATCAAAAAGTCAGTGATAGTTGGGTACCTAAATATTATTTTGTGGCTCTGAAAAATCATTGATTGTGTTTCTAAATTCCCCTACTTGTCTTAGATTATCTCAGTCATGGCTTTGATCTGGCTTTTTAGAATTAGAAATACAACTGGTAGAGGAGGGATATAAAGAAATGCTCTTTTTAATTAAAATCAGGCATTTGAGCAGGATGGGTCAGGGGACAATCTTGTACAACTGTTAATGTTTCTTCATGTTGTAAAATGACCATATGGTACAGTGTAACATGCTGTATGTGATTAGACTTTCTTTTTAAGCATTTAAGAAAAAAAACAGATCTTCACTATTAGTTTGAATTATACAGGTCTGGAAAGGCCTATATGAATTGGAATAATAATTACAAAAGCCATAGAATTTGTCCAATGTCCCAAACCATAAAAGGTGGCTAGTCAACTAGCCCAAGGATTACCTAATTCTGTACATCACTAACAGAAGTTTCCCTCCATGTCCACACAATAGGAGGAATGGATCAGGGAATAAATAATTTTGGTATGCGCTTTAAAAGTTTTAAGAACAAAAAGCAAACTTCACCACATAAAATACTTTTCATTGCACATTTTCCCATGAGAGAAACAACGGCCATGATTAGATATAGTTTCCTCCTTCACAATTCCCCATTTTCCTTCCATTTAGCTGAATGGAATAGTAAGGTGCATGGTTTACACTGTGCAATGTATAGTGAATATTAAATGCAATAGCTAGCATTTAATACAAGTTTGGGAAATCAAGCGCTCAAAATCCAAGGAGTACAAAAAACTGAGTTTCTGTTATTTGGCACTAACTCAACCGTGCTGCAGGCCCTGTACTTGCAATATGCATGTAATAACAATGGGCCCACCCCTGCAGTTTGGTGATCGTCCTTAGCTTAGTGAGTGTTACATGTTGACTGCTTTCAGGCTTAGGCTCTATCTACACTAGGGATTCAATATTGATTTACAGATACACTTTTTTATCTATGGCAATTGTGTAGCTAGAATCGTAGGCATCCTTCAGTCTACGTAGACTATGGATCGCGCCCTTTAAAGTTTCAATTGAGGACTTCATTTACAACGTCTACTGTGACTATGAAGACCCACACGAGAGTGACAGTCCTTGCTGCATCTCTTGCAGATGTGGTGGGTGTCTGGCAAGTCCTTAGTGTGCTTTCTGTACACTCACTTCTCCTCTGCTAGCTGTCTGATCCTCATCTCGCCCTTCTGAAGGCCCTTGTGTAACCCCTGCCTCCATCTGCTGCGGTTGTCTGCTAGTTCTTCCCAGTTGTCCAGCTCGATGTCTACCTCTCTGAGGGCTCTCTTGCAGACATCTTTGTAGCGCAACTGGGGGCATCCGGGAGGTCTTTTGCCAGAGGCTAGCTCACCATACAGGATGTCTTTTGGAATCCTTCCATCATTCATCCTGTGGACGTGGCCAAGCCAGCAGAGCCGACGCTACCTGAGGAGGGTGTGCATGGTTGGGATTCCAGCTTGCTCGAGGACGGCGGTGTTGGTCACTCTGTCCTTCCATGATATTCCAAGGATGCGCCTGAGGCAGCGCAAATGGAAGACGTTCAGCCTCTTTTCCTGGCGGGCATATAGGGTCCAAGTCTCGCTGTCATAAAGGAGGGTGCTGAGGATGCAGGCTCTGTAGACTTGCATTTTGGTCTGAGTGTAGAACTTGTTGTTATTCCACACTCTCTTGCTGAGTCTGGACAGAGTTGTGGCTGCTTCTCCAATCCTCCTATTTAGCTCAGTGTCCAACGACAGGGTGTCAGTGATGGTGGACCCGAGGTAAATGAACTCGTGGATGACCTCTAACGTGTAGTTGTTAATGCTGATTGATGGGGATTCAGCAACATCCTGACCGAGTACGTTTGTCTTCTTTAGGCTGATGCTAAGCCCAAAGTCCTTGCACACTCTGGAGAACAGATCCAGCAGTTTTTGAAGCTGGTCTTCTGTGTGAGACACTACAGCAGCAGCATCTGCAAACAGCATGTCTCTGATGAGGACTTCCCACACCTTAAACTTAGCTTTCAGCCTTGCAAGATTAAACAGTTTCCCACCAGATCTTGTGTGCAGCAAGATGCCCTCTGTTGAAGATCCAAAGGCATGCTTCAGGAGGAGTGCGAAGAAGATCCCGAACAATGTTGGAGCAAGCATGCATCCTTGTATGATGAGCTAGAATCAACATATTTCCAATTGACCCAATTGTCCATTCTCCCTGAAGAAGGTCAACAGGAGAGTTTCCCCTGTCGACCTTTCTTACTCCTTACAAGACATGAGGAGTACTTGGGTTGACTGCCAACCCCAGTTAGGTAGGTAGGTAGGGGGTGTGTGTGTGTGTGTGTCCCTACCAGGCATGCAAAATTGATCCCCAGAAGATCAACTCTGAGCAGTCTGATCTTCCAAGGCTAGTGTAGACATAGCCTTAAAGCCTGCAAAACCTAAATCAAGTTTATGGGCCAGATTATGACTTGGATATACAGGCATAACTTACCCCCACCCCAAAGAATAATAGAGCATTTGACTAAATAGAAGTGGAATCAGCATATGTGTGTGTTAGGTTAGATAATCCCTTTAAGACTAGGTGGCTTTGGCTATGTGAGATGCAGCCTCCAGACAGGACACTCAGTGGACCAGCTGACTAAGTTTCAGGTAACTACATGCTGGAGAATAGAAAGACTTCTGAGTTAGTCTTGGTCTGCATTACCAGCTTATGTTGGTATAACTGCATCTCTTCATGATGGGGTAAATCCATCTCCTCATCTCATGTGGACATTGCTATGTTAACACAAGGGCTTCTCCCAATGACACAGCTACCATCTCTCAGGGAAGTGGAATACCTACAGTGAGAGGAGAACTCTCTCTCATTGACATCTTCAGTAAGCCCTGCAGTGGTGCAACTACACTGGTGTTGTGTTTACACTGCAGCACTCTTAAGTTATAGACAAACCTTCAGCCTTATGTAGGTGACGGTTGAGGTAAGTCCTTCTCTGGAACCTGGCAGGCATTCCAGAACATCTCCATGAAAAGAGCTCAGGGGGAGGAGGTGGAAAACTGGAAGGGCTCATGTGTTTGCAGTTGTTCTGCTTTTGTTTTGAATCATTAGGTGATAAAACCACGTCTAAGGAAAGGGCCTTGAACAGAATTGTATTTTGGGTTTTGTTTTTTATCCTGGTTAGTGTATCTGCCCACCAGTCCAGCAGGGTTACTCAATCCTTGTGTCTGAACTTCAGAGAGTTCACAGATACCATACCTTTCCATTACCCCTCCCCACCCAGGATCAAATGAGTGTGAAAGCAGAGGGAGTGACCCTATCCACCTCCCCACAAGTCAGCTGGTGCAGTTGGTGTCATAACTTGTTGCTGAATAGGTCAGTATCCAATTAGTATGCTCCAGCCGTGTTAAGGAGCAAGCTGGGCTGGAACTACAAGTAAGAGGGATGTCTGTGAGGCACAATGCTTTCCAGGTCTATTCCTGGCATAGCACTGCTTATGTAAAATCCTCTGTTATGGGCTGTACCTAAAATCATCTATACCGTGATGTGCAGGAATGGAATGTATCGCCTACCCCCAGCTGTCACTGTATCCAGGTTGACTTATACAGATTCCAAGTTCTACTACATTCATGTGAGTTGAGAGATTTGCCCAGTGAACTAGGGGGCCCTTCGGTACTAATACTGAGGTGTATGGCCTCCAGGGATAAAAGACCAAGTTCTGCCTATGTATGCTTGCAGTTCCCCAATGAAGTTAATAAGATCTTCATGTTTTTTTCTGAAGGCATAATTTATCCAATGTAATATTTATGGTTATGGGTGCGGTTCAGCAATAAATCCAGAGAATTGGAAAATATGTGGTTAACCGCTAAAAGCATATCATCAATTAACAACGGAGGCCTTGACTCCATTTCTGTCAAATTAATGACACTCATGCCAATTGTCCCTGTAATTACTCTTTCTCCCTCTCCAGATTTCAGTCTGCACCGTGCATGTGGGATCAAACTTGCCTCGTCCTGCTTTAGTCACAAGCTAGGACAAAGTAAACTGTAGTCCAGCATTAGCCTTTATGCCCATGAAAAGCCTGTCCTGGGATTTCTCCCTTAACACATCTCAGCAGTTCATTTCCACTTAAATCCTTAGGTGAATTTACAGTTGACTTACCAATTACATAATCACATTCTGACAGCTGCCATGGTCGGGGTTGCATTATGCAAGCGGTGAGTCAGACTATCCTGGCCCACTCTATTTTGGACAAAGGCAGTTGAAGCCATGATAGGAACACAGTCCTCCAACAGTGCCTTTTTCCACTATAAAACTAGGAATTAGTGGTAGAAAGATTAATATTTATGTGCATCCTGGCAGTCCACAGATGCTAGAAACCACTTGGACTCATCTTTCTGGGCAATGACTCTCAATTTCCATGATGAAATGCCTCCCTCTCCAAGTCATTAAGCATCTTCAGATCCAGGGAGAAAAAAATCAGTGTGTGCTCTAATTTCTTGGAGAGCAGGAATAGACCAAGTTATACCTTTATCCTCTTGAAGCTAAAAGCCAAATTGGCCTTAACCTTCAGTAAGAGCTGTTCAACACACAACTCTGAACTGTTTTCTCAGGAACAGATCTTCTGGCTAACTACTGAAAGTTGACAACTCATAGGTGTGCTTTTTCCTGGTCTAGAAAGGTTATGAAACAATTCCCTCCCCTGGACTAAATAATCCCCCAAAATGAAAAATCCACAAACAGCCTACATGCCAGAGGCTGGAGCTAGGTTCTGCCAATTCATACCGACTGCCTGAGGATGTGGTCTGGGATTTGGAGCTGTATATTTTCAAAAATTCCAGCTGCTTGAAACAATAACACTTTGCATTTATTTAGTGCCCGCCATCAGGTCTCTGAACAAGAAAGAACTATCCCATTTTATGTAGTTGTAATGACATGAAATGTTCAAGAGCCAAAAGCAGCTTCTAATTTAGGGTGCCTCCATTTTGGGGATCCCAGGTTTAGAAATGTAGGGTTGGTTTTCACAGGAGTTGAGCATAAATAGTGAAGTCAAAGTGTTCCCCTATCAACTGACCACCTGTTGTATCACAGCTTTATACCCTTCACTGAGATAACTGTGCCAAACTAAAGCTACTTGCCACTCTTTCTGAAGATATGCAGAGCTCTATACCCACAGACTACTTGTTCTATAATCAGAGTTTTTCAGTAACTCTCACTGAACCAAAAAAAAAGATTGCTACATGTCTCCTTTAGGGGCATTATGAACCAGTCTCTCCTCCCATTCTAGATTTACAGCAATGGAACTTGCTGTGTGGAAGTCAATGGAGTTAAGAGGTATAAGTGTGAAGAGTCTCCAGGCCAGCAAGGTAAAGATACTGCAGGACTAGTCAACGTTTTTAGAACACTGCAGTACTTAAGAAACAGAGTGTGGATGTTGTGACTGTCAGTCATCCATGGAGAAGATGAATGTTTGGGTGTTTTATTTTTTAATGATGCTGTATGACACTTATTATTACTGAGTCTAGTTTGGCAGTCATGTTAATACTTGTACGTGATATAAGATGAGTGTTCCGTAATTAGGCACATGCACACATGAAATATCCAAAATTGAATTAAATCTAAATAGATTTTTGTAAAGTTCTAAAATACTCTTCCCAGGATTTTATACTTTCAAACAGATCAGTCTGAAAAACATCTGGGACTCTAGTTAGACTTTCCTGGCAGCAAGCTAGTAAAATGTCAAACTCAAATTTTTTTATGTTTTTCGTAGACCCTCCCAGGAGTCCATCAGAAAGAACTGTGGCTGCTTGGTAGCCAGGGTCAGTGGGAGGTAATATTGAGTTTATTACAGTGAATACAATGGTTGTATAATGCTGCTGCCTAGCACTAAACCAGGACCTTGATCCAATTTCTCTACCTCCCTTCTGCCCCCACGACTTTATCCATCTTTCATTGCTTTTTTGTGAGCAAGATCTTGCATAATATCAAAGTGCATTTCAGTCAGTCCCAAGACATTCAACACATAGAGTTGACTTGTACCATGGAATTGTTAAGTAAATTGTGTTCTTCTTCTTGTAACAGCTTTCTCTTCCCCCTGAAAAGACTGCACTAGTGTCAAGGCTAATTTTGAAACAACCCTTCAGTTCCAAGGCAATTGTGTTTATTGTAAGTGTCTATGCTCAACAAGAAAGTGGCTTTCATTGGTACCTGGCGATACAGGTAACACATCCTGAAGTTCTAATTATAAATATATGATAAGCTGTTAACTAGCATGTTTGAAAAGCTTTGTCAGTAGTCAGAACAAAATACAAGAACCATTAATCCTACTGTCTTCTCCTTCCTGCTTCTCACTGAATGAGAATTGTCTCAGCTGTTATGATGTACCCCATGCTGTACAGTACCTCTGACTTACAATACTGTTACTGAGGAATGAGATGATAGTGGGGGCAAAGCTACAAGGCATGGAACTGCCATGAAATAACTAGGCAAGGTGAACAAACAGAATTCAAAACCAAAGAGCTCCCTTGTTTAGCCAATGGGGATAAGGGAAGAATTCTTCACTAATACTACATACTATACCCTCTGAACTCAACCATTCTTTCCCCTTTGTGGAAACATGTCCCTTTCCTTTCTGACCCACATATTTACAGGCTGCACAGTTCCCTGACTATCTTGTGATTATTTTTCCCTCAGCAGAAGACAATTTAAGCAGGCCTGCTTTACTTTTCTCCTCACAGATGGTACCCAGTGTGATTGCCACTATTATAACTTATCACACAGCTGTTTCTGAGCAAGCAAATTTAACTGTCAGGTAGAAAGTATTACAGAGAAAACATTACAAACAATAAAAGAACCTACACACATGCCAATGAGCCTACCCAAGATCATCTTCTCACTTCAACAAGGGCTTGGATTGGTAAATAGTCCTTCAAAACCCATGAAGGAGTATCTCTGTGCTCATAAGGCCTCAACTGACCAAAATCATTCCAACCTTTCCCTAAGAATGGGGGCACCCTTTGCACTCCTGTCAGTTTCCTGGAGCAGAACAAAGCTAGTTTACAAATGAGGTTATTTATCCCAAAATCGTTCCTGTGTCTGTTTTGTTCCAAGAGAATCCAGTTTGAACTAGTACCATGACCTCAGACTGAGGGTTGGGACCTCAAAGAGGGTTGCAAGCCCATTTTAATGGGGTTGACAGGACTGGAATTAGACTTGTTGGATCCTGGTGGGCTCAAATTCCGCCATCTGGTGCAAAGTTAAAGCCCATAGGCTTCCACCTTGGGTAGTGGGGATCAGGTTACAGACCTCTTGCTTAGGATTGAAGCAGTTGGGCTTTGGGCCTCCACCTAGGGTGATGGGGTTCAGATTTTGGTTTCCCCACCCTGCTGGAATGGGAAGCCTTCTGTCAGCATAACTCAGGAAGCATCTACATACTTAAAGCATTCTATCGACAAAGTCTCGACAGAACTCTGCATTTGCCTCGGCAATATTATCCCTCAAAAATTTGAGGGATAACAATGTTGACGGAGTACTGTTGACAGAAGTGTGGTGTAGATACACATCTGTCGACAGAGAGGACTTATGGAGTAACCTTTGTCGACAGATACTTCCAGCGTAGACATAGCCTAGATGCTCAGGGCTCTCTCTTTCGAGAGAGGTCCTCTGTGGCATTGTCCAGTGGGAGCTGGGAGTCACCCTCTACACCAGAAACAGGGCTCTATGATCTTTGCTTATGGAGGTCCTTAAAGGCATGGGAAGCCCCATTCCAGGAAGTAGACAGGGTGAAAGCTGCCAAGGGTCCATGTTGTCTGCAGTCACACTCCAGCACCCACTTCATGGGCAAAGAATGATGGCAGGCAGACATAGCCCTCTCCCTCCACTCCTGGACCTCCAGGAACCCAACTGAGAGCTCACATGACCAACCCTGGTCCACAAAAAAGTGGGTGCCCTCCTGATCCAGGGCAGAATTCAAGGACTTTGTGGACACATCGACAAAGCAGCACCATGCACCAGGCTATGCTCAACTTACAGCTGCCCTGGAAGAGCATGGCCACTCCCACATGTTGGAACAGGTACAGGCTGAGGGGGAAGAGGCTGTGTGAGGACTCAGGAAGTGCATGATCATTCAGGGGCAGTGACAGCCATCTGTCTCTTTTATGAGGAGCTCCACCAGCTCCTGCAAAGGCACCTTGGACACAGGGGAGGTGCCCCAACACCATCCCAGCAAGAGTGGGAGCTGGAGCCCTAGCAAATGCCCACCACCCAGGAATTGTAGGGGGACTCCAACTCAGAGCATGAGTCCAGAGGTTGGGCCCTGGTAATTGCCCTGGAGCCAGGCTCCTTGAGCAGGGCAACCTCCAAGGCATCCTCAGACCAGATCCTCTGAGTAGGTGAGTACCCTATGGGTGCACACCCTGGGTGGGGTGGGATGACGGGCAGCTGTGCCATGGGTTAGTGTGGGTCAGCCACATGGGCAACACCCTTCCCAGTGGACAGCACCCTGGGCAACACATGTGTGTGGTGGGGAATTGGCCTCTATGTGCCCTGCTCACTTGCCACCTTAGCAGTCAAACACCCTCTGGGCCACTGGCCCATGGGTTAGGAGCACGGGGAAGGCTGGCACATTGCCACATGGCAGGGCACACATATCCCAGGGGCAGGTGCAGCCACTCACAGTGGGTGGCAGGGTATGCTCTTGGGGGCTGTGTGGCAGGAGGGACTCATCATGTTCCCCTTTCTCCTTACAGCTGCACCATTGGAGGGCTGTACCAGCCTGTTTCACAGCATCCAGGCTCAGCCAGCCCTGTGGCCAGACGAACAGAAGCCAGTCCTGGCACACACCCTTCCCCCAGAGAGGCCACCAACGTCACTCGCCCAGGGGCAGCCATATGCCCACCCACCACAGGATCAGGGGGGAGGACGCCTGCGAGCATATGCATCTGCAATGATGCAGCAAAACAAGCTGCTCAAGCAGTGGGTGTGGGACAAGAAGGTGGGGCGGGCATATGAGTGGGAGAAGGATGGGAGGACACACTGTGAGGCTGAACTCCTGGACCACTTGGCTGCAGTGACTGGCAGCTGACAGGCTTGGGCAGCCCAGGCACCTACATCTGCCCCCAAACCCCCACTGCCCCTGCTGTCCCTGCTGCTCCCCTCCTCCCTGCCACCGCTCCACCAGCCCTCCCCCAGGCAGTCCTCAAATTGGTGAAGTGGATAATGGGCACTGTCATTCCCAATCCCAACCTTACAGGCCTGGCCCATCTTCCTCCCAAGCTCCCCCAGCCCTCTGACCCTCCCTGATCCCCCTGCTGACCCCAAGCCCACCAACCCCCCACCATACCTCCCCATCCTCCCAGGCCCAACGCAGTCCCTGAAACCAGACCGGGAGGGCATCACATGGCCACCGTGGGTCCTGGCCCCCTGCTCCCTCTGAGGACAAATGTCTCCCCTGCCCATCCCCATGTATATAGTCACCCTTGTTGAATGGTTATAAACCATTTCAGTTCAAAAATATTTTTGTATTATGAATGAGCTAGGAGGGCTTTTTTTTAAGTTTTATTACAACACCCCTGTGTCCCTTGTCATTGGTTGCAGGGGAGTGAGGGGTGGATGGGGGGAGCTCATGGTAGGGATGGGGTGGGGCTTGGGGCCCAAGAACCCTGGAGGGAGTGCCATGGGTAGGGTCATTGGGGGCCATGGGTGGAGCTCTCCTGGAGGACTTCCTGTATCTGCACCCCATCACAATGGGCCTGGCAATCGGGTGCCACTTCCACCCATGTAAGGAGTCATCTAAAGTGAGCCTTCAAAGGTCTGAAGGTGCACTCCACTGGCAGCTCAGCCCAGATGAGGCAGGCATTGAAGCATTCCTGGGAGTGGTCCAGGTTCCCAGTTTATGGCCGAATGAACCAGGGCAGGAGGTGGGTATGCTGCATCCAACATAATGCAGCGTCACGGGTGATGTCCCCCACAGGCATCTCCCACTGGGGCATGTAGGTCCGCTCTGCCATTCTCTGGAAGAGGCTAGAGTTCCTGAAAACTCTTGCGTTGTGGGCCCAGCCCGACCAGCCAATATAGATTTCTGTGAAGTGTCCCCAGTGGTCCACCGTAACTCTGGAGTGGTACCCCTTCCTATAAGGGGCTGCATGGTGGTCCAGGGCATGTGTCCCCCTTCAACTGCACTGAAGCAATTCAGGAAGCTAAGTGTAGCGAATCCCACCACAGCCACATTCACTTGCCCAAGCCGAATGACCCTTGGGAGCAGAATGTCATTGATGGCCTTGACGACCTGCAAAAGAAGGAGACCAAACACACACAAGGGCCTGAGATGGGTTGCCCATGGGTTCCAGAGTGCCTACCAGCCCTTCTTCCCACCTCCCCCGAGCCCTCAGGCTTCCCCTCAAGGTTAACCCCCCCACGGTGGGTATGTGCTAGGGTGGGATGGCACAGTCCCCCAGGGACAGGGTTCACCTCTTGACCTCCCCCCACCACCCCTGTGTGAGGCCTGAGAACCAAGGGTGTCTTACCTGCATTACAGTGGCCCCAACGGGAGACCTGCCCACCCCAAACTGCTTCCCAACTGAGAGGTAATAGTCCCGGGTGGCAAGCTTCCTTAGGGCTGTGGCCATATGTGTTTCATTGGGGATGGTGGTCTGCATCCATGTGTCCTCCAGAAGTAGAGCTCAAGGAATGAGGCTTTGCACGTGTGAAAGTTCTACACCCAGCCGTGGTTGTCCAGTTTGCCCATGATGACCAGGTCCCACTAGCTGGTGCCCATCAGGTAGCACCATGCCTTCCCAATGCTTGGGGAGGAACCCCTAACCCACCAAGCTCAGGGCCCCCAATGGCAGGGTCGCACAGGACACCAGTGAAAGTGGGTGACTGCTGCTGCCAAGATAAGCAGTAGCTGCTGCAGCTCCTCTGGTGTCCGTGGCATGTCCACAGCCTGGTTCCAATCCATGCCTGGGTGTGTGGTGAAGGGAACTGCCTCAGGCCATGTGCTGTTGCTACTCCTGCCTGTGCTGTCCCTTATGGGGCTGCAATGGTTCTGATATGCAGGCAGAGGCTGTTGGGGAGAAGGCATTTAAGGGCATGTGGGGCTGGCAGCTCCAGAAGGGCTTGTCAGCCATGCAACCCTGTCTGCAGGCTTCTGGGTCCTGCTCTGTCAACAGAACATCCTGGCTGCATGGACGCTCTCTGTAAACAGAGCAGATCGCTTTTCCGATCTGCTTGTATGTCGACAGAAGTTTTGCCAGCAGATCTCTTCTGACAGATACTTCTGTCGACAGATGCTTCTAGTGTCGATGTAGCATAGGAGTAAATGGTTCACAACTGGTCTCATTTATTAATAAACTAAATTATATAAACAAATTATTATGTTAGTCTTTTTGTTAGCCTTTAAAGTGCTGCATGACTGCTGTTTTGTTTTGTTAGAATACAAACTAACATAGCTACCTCTTCGTTACTATTGTACCAGGCTACATGAACCTCTTTAAATCAAAGTACTAGGTACAGTAAATGAGTATTAAATCTCAATAATAAGATACTGTATTGATCTTGTCTTCATTGCCTAGGTGTAAAAAACAATCCAGACTGAATTCCCACAGTCGTCTTGCAGCATGCACCAGATCCAGTGTAGGTGGGGTACTTGCAGGACACTCTTTCTTCTTTGGTATTTCCAAAGTATTGGTTGGGAATTTGGAGGGAAAATTACTGATCACTGAACAGTCAGTAAATCCTATTATAAGAAATTAGGACATGGACACAGAGGTAATAAGAGACTGAACTGATATAAATGGGTATTTCCTTGCAGCAATGTGAATAACAGCATACATGGAAAGTGAACATACAACAAAATAAGAACATAAGAATGGCCATATTGGGTCAGACCAAAGGTCCATCCAGCCCAGTAGTGTGTCTGCTGACACCAGCCAATACCAGGTACCCCAGACGGAGTGGACCGAACAGGTATTGATCAAGCAATCTCTCCCCTGCCATCCATCTCCAGCTTCTGACAAACAGGTTAGGGTCATCATTCCTTACGCACCCTGGCTAATAGCCATTAATGGACCTAACCTCCATGAATTTATCTAGCTCTTTTTAAAACCCTGTTATAGTCTTCACAGCATCCTCTGGGAAGGCATCCCACAGGTTGACTGTGCACTATGTGAAGAAGAATTTCCTTTTATTTGTTTTAAAGCTCCTGCTCATTAATTTCATTTAGTGTCCTCTAGTTCTGATATTCTGAGAATAAGTAAATATTTTTCCTAGTTCACTTTCTCCATGCCAGTCATAATTTTATATACCTCTATCATATTCCCCCCTTAGTCTCCTCCTCTCTAATATGAAGAGTCCTAGTCTCTAATCTCGCTTCATAAGGGACCCGTTCCAAACCCCTAATCATTTTAGTTGCCCTTTTCTGAACCTTTTCTAATACCCGTATATCTTTTTTTGAGATGAAGAGACCACATATGTACATAACAGCAATGAAGGGTCCTGTGGCACCTTATAGACTAACAGAAAAGTTTTGAGCATTTTTGAGCAAGTTTTCTGTTAGTCTATAAGGTGCCACAGGACCCTTCGTTGCTGTTACAGATCCAGACTAACATGGCTACCCCTCCGATACTTGACACATATGTACGTAGTATTCAAGATGTGGGCATACCATGTTTTTTTATATAAGGGCAATAAGATATTCTCTGTCTTATTCTCTATTCCTTTTTTAATGATTCCTAACATCCTGTTTGCTTTTTTGACTGCTGCTGCACACTGCATGGATGTTTTCAGAGAATTATCCATGATGACTCCAAGAGCTCTTTCCTGATGAGTTACAGCTAAATTAGCCCTCCTTATACTCTATGTATAGTTGGGGTTATTTTTTCCAATGTGCATTACTTTACATTTATCCACATTAAATTTCATTTGCCATTCTGTTGCACAGTCACTCAGTATTGTGAGTGAATTTGTATAGAATTTCACAATGATTTCTGAACAATGAACTGATCTCAATGTAATACTACACATAGAACCCAGGAGGATAGAAATAACCACTGTCAAAGGATTTTTTAAACTGGAAACGACTGTGTAAAAAGCACTGTTACAACTCCTTGCCTCCCAAGTTTTCTTCTGTAACAATAGAGACCAGGCAAAGACCTAGAAACTAGGCTAATGGCTAATCTGTGTGTGTGTGTGTCTCCTGATGTGTTTAGGACAATACAGTATCAATTAACATTGTGTTGGTGTGGTTAAACACAGACTGTTGCACTCATTTCCATTTTATACAGAAATTTAGAAAAAATGAAAGTAGATGCAACTTTAATAATTTGACAACTATCTGAGGTCAAAAGAGAAAATTTAAGTGTTGTGGCACAGAACAGAACACATGATTATAGAGCAGAATGTGAACAATTACAAGCGGATGGCAGGGTAAGAGTGAAGTCAAGGGCTTGGTAAACAAGAACAATGTAGAAAAACCCTGGAAATGACTATTGAAGGAAGATTTTTGGCTTTCTTATTCAATGAGTTGCATGAAGATATCTTGGTTCAAGAAGGCCCAAGGAACTTAGCTGGTATATACAGTAAGCCTTTCTGTGGTGGGAATGATTCAGTAATGGAAAATATTTCAGAATTTGAGGTTTTGTCACTGCTGGTGGTCGAGAACAAATTCACTAGACTTCTAGTAGCAATTATGTGGAGGAAAACAAATCTTATGAGATCTTCTTTAGCCATTGTTTTAAGGTTACATTTAGTGCCTCCATTTTGATGTTGGTTGTTACAGGAAATCTGGTGCTTAACAATCGAAATAAAGGAAGAATCATGCTAACTAGTGAAACTGTGTTTACCAACAGATACCTAAACAAACTGCATTCTCCAGTTCTTAATATACAGTATATACAAAAAAGCTTCTTAAATCAGTCAGCCTAATCTAATCACAGCATTCCTTTCAGGTGTACCTTACTTCCAAAATTTGTATCCATGTAAGAAGTTTATTTCTTGGAAAGATATCAGGCCAAATTCTCCTCTCCGTTATATCAGTGTGTGTTGGGAGAGACTCCAAATTAGCTGAAAATCCACTGAGTTAACTCCAGATATAGCAGTGTCAATCAGAAGTGAATTTGGCCTGGGTTCTGTCAAAAATTCAGCTTAGGTTCGCTCAAAAATTCTTATTTTAGAATTGACACCATTTACCTGTACCACAAAAAAGACCTCATTTATGTGATTGTAAACTAGAATGTAGAACTGGGGCGGGTACAAATGAATTGATACACAATAAAAATAGTGAATGAAATATTGAGAATACCACTTTATTGCTCTTGCTGTACCATGGATTATCGTTCCTTACATAATGCTCTTTTAGATCATTAATTGACATCGAGGATGCCCACAGGATGTTAGTTTATTATGTTTGGTATCTTGTAACTGCTGGTGCATTATGAGATAAAGAGTTTGTAGCAACACATGGCAATAGGGGAGCTGTACGCCCATGCTTCATTACTTCTTGACCTTTTAGATGATACCCAATTGAAAAGGGATCAGTTTGTACATCTGGCAAGAGCCTAATTTACTAATATGCTGTCCTCCTGAGTCGCTCTTGTAATATGTCTGCTGAACTTTTATATATCTTGAGCTGTTAGTTCATGTTGTTCTGTTATTTACTTTTGACATGCACATGTGTGCATGTACACACACACACACACACATTGCCTCAGGGTTATCAATGAGCTGCAAAATCTGGGGTTGTGGGGAATGCCTTTAATGTTTTACATTTTATGTGCTACAAATTAGACAAGAATAACATTGGTTTTTTTTTAACCAAATGGTTGCCAGACAGTCATTCAGAACAACCTACTGTTGTTCGAAGTCCAAGAAACTAAC
This sequence comes from Carettochelys insculpta, assembly GCF_033958435.1. Taxonomy (NCBI): domain Eukaryota; kingdom Metazoa; phylum Chordata; order Testudines; family Carettochelyidae; genus Carettochelys; species Carettochelys insculpta. Next base: position 257,588,130 of record NC_134137.1, read on the forward strand.
ATGGTAGAAATCTCTCAGCCAACTAATTCAGTGACACGTACTCCATAGTAGCAAGAAATATATTGCTTTATGGAACATTGAATAATATTTCCTCAGGAAAAACAGGTCTCCCCTTTTGGAGAAAAATATAGAGCAGTGTATCAGCATGCAGCTGTACAAGCATACAGAAATCTTACTCGCATCCTATTGCATTTATAGGACTGACTCGCTCAGCTTAACCTTACTGGCATCAGTTCTGCTATACAGATTAGTACTAACTAGATCTGGCCCACTGTATTTTTTTCTAAGAATGGTTCGTTCCCACATTTAAAGCTACTGATTACCACATACAAGTAGACCTTTTTTGTGTGCAGTCACAGTTGATTGTACAAAAGGGATCCATTTCCCTCTTCAGAACATGAAAGCTGCGTCTACACGTGCACGCTACTTCGAAGTAGCGGCAGTAACTTCGAAATAGTGCCCGTCACGTCTACACGTGTTGGGCGCTATTTCGAAGTTGAAATCGACGTTAGGCGGTGAGACGTCGAAGTCGCTAACCCCATGAGGGGATGGGAATAGCGCCCTACTTCGACGTTCAACATCGAAGTAGGGACGTGTAGACGATCCGCGTCCCGCAACATCGAAATAGCGGGGTCCTCCATGGCGGCCATCAGCTGGGGGGTTGAGAGATACTCTCTCTCCAGCCCTTGCGGGGCTCTGTGGTCACCGTGGGCAGCAGCCCTTAGCCCAGGGCTTCTGGCTGCTGCTGCTGCAGCTGGGGGTCCGTGCTGCATATACAGGGTCTGCAACTAGTTGTTGGCTCTGTGGATCTTGCACTGTTTAATGAAAGTGTGTCTGGGAGGGGCCCTTTAAGGGAGCGACTTGCTGTTGAGTCCGCCCCGTGACCCTGTCTGCAGCTGTGCCTGGCTCCCTTATTTCGATGTGTGCTACTTTGCCGTGTAGACGTTCCCTCGCTGTGCCTATTTCGATGTTGGGCTGAGCAACGTCGAAGTTGAACATCGACGTTGCCAGCCCTGGAGGACGTGTAGACCTTATTCATCGAAATAGACTATTTCGATGTCGCAACATCGAAATAGGCTACTTCGATGTAGCCTTCACGTGTAGACGTAGCCGAAATGAACAATGTGGGGGTGGGAGTGGGGGCAAACAGAGAGGGAGAATAGGCCATCCCATGAATGCTGAGCAGAACACATTTAAAATTCAGACCGTGTATCAAATGATTTCTAAAAATTGACCATAAAGTAATACTCTTCACGTAGAGCCAAATGTTGAAGCCCTTGATCATTTAAAAATACTTGGAACTGCAGTATAAATTTTCCCAGCAAAAACTCTCTTGGAAATATATGTACCCTGAGTCATTCTTATGAGAATGTCAAACCACCTATCACAATTGGCTACTGATATGTAAATGTATCCGGTATTCATGAGGTGATTGGTCCATCACTTAAGAAAAGAGGATGACCCAGAAATGTGAGTCTTGAATAGGCCTGCCCTTTGAGGTAGCCTCTCAAAAAGTTTCCACAGCAGCCACAAGGATAAGTGTGCCCATTTTATGGAACATGTTTCTGGTATTCAAAGAAGGGAGGTGCTTATGTGTTGTTTTGAGTGGGGCTCATATTTCTGTCACCAGAGGGCACTTTTAATTTGTAGAATATTTTCCTGTCATGAAGTATCCTCTATCAAGTCTATTGTTTTGTATTGCAGTAGTATTTAGGGGCTACAGTCTTGGACCAAGGCCTCCTTGTGATAGGTGATCTACAAATGCAGAACAAAAAGATCTCTATCTTAAAAAGCAAGGTGATTGCTTTCTTAATCATACCTATATTAGTCACACTGTCTTCTGTGCATATGCCTGTAATGCTTGTTTTAAAATGTCTGAGTCAGATAGGAAATCTCATGACTAGGTGCCTCTGCTTTGTGAAAGAGTTTTGATATAGCTAACAAATATTGCATTAGCAAGATTCCCCAGCAACCATTGTAGCCGTTCTGGGTGAACATAAGACTTGCTGTAAACCAGACAATGGGCTCATCAGTTACGGGATCCTGCCGTTAGAAATGGCCTAATGCTAATGTTTCAAAGAAAAGAAAAAGCAAAAGGCATCATAACGTGTACCGTGCCCAGGCAATTGTGAGAATCACACCCTTAAAATGGACATGGAAATAAATGAGAAGTCTTAGCAAGGACAATAGACTACTTTAGGGCTATGTCTACACTACAGAACTCTGTCAACGGAAGTATCAGTCCTCAAATTTTGGAGGGATAACACTGTCAAGGCAAATGCAGAGCTCTGTTGAGACTCTGTTGACAGAATGCTCCCTGAGTTGTGTCAACAGAAGGCCAGCTCCATCGACAAAACTCTTGAGTGTAGACATAGCCTAGGTGAATATTTTCTTTTTTGTTTTGGAAAGAGGTTGCACTTTGAGACTTATGTCTCTCCTTGTTCCATTACTGTTTACACTTCTGGGCTCAGATTAATTTTTTTCCAAAATACCTGTATTCTACATAAATGTTAATACTTCAAAGGTTAATAGTTTTCAAGAGTAGATAGTGGATAGAAAATAATCAAACTGAACTACAGAAAATATTATTTTGGCCTAAAGGAAAGAATTGTCCTATATTTTGCATTTCCTGCACGAATAAGTTTTGCATTCCTCAGACCGCAGCCTTGTCGCACATTGCAGATCACCTTAGGCCTTTTCAGTTTCTGAGGTGTGCTCAAGCCACAAGGAGCAAACAATGTCACTCTCAGCTACTATTCTTTTATTACTGGGATTAAACAAAACTGGATTAGGAAAGAACAAGAGCAAAGTCTGCACAAGAGAGAGCCTTGTATTATGTCTCCTTTGCACAGATACTGTGAATGAAAATGGCAGCTGTCCACATTCTCAAAAATAAAGGTGAAGTACTCCCTAGCTATGAACCAATGGTGTTTTTGATATCAAAGAACATATAAGTTAATGTCCTTTAAGAGGTTTTAACAAGGTGTGTTCTGGTTGCTCTTGGAAGAGAATCTAGGATGGTTAATAGTAGACCTGCAGGATTTCCACATTTCACAAGGGACTCCATGAGAATAAATTAACAATGTTTAATCTGGTCTGGTGAAGATGGTATTTAATGAAGTGAACTCTGTTGAATGTGGCGATCTTTAAAGTTAAGGAGTCAATCAAAATGTAAAGTATCCAGGAACCACTGTATCTCCTTGAACCTGGATCCTCCTCCCTTTTTTTTTAACTAATGAAACCAAAACAGTAATAAATTGGTTTAAAAAAATCATTTCTCTATGTTAAGTAATTTCTTATCTACAAAAGAGGAGGAGGTTTCTGACTCCTGAGTCAGAATCCCAGGACAGGTTGTTGCCTAGTGATTACTGTGAGATGGTGATTAACAGAGTAATTTAAAACACAAGGATTACAAAAAGAAAGAAAAACTTTACATCTGTCTCAGAAAAATTATTCTGCATCCTCCACAAGAAGGAAAATAACCTGTCCCTGAATGCCACTCTAGTGGATGTAATTAAAGGGGAATAAGTACTTACTAACAAAGGGAAGTGTTTCAATGGGGCAGAACCTGAAATACTGTACACTGGGAAAAGAAAAGCCTACTTTAATTTGTGTGTTCAATACAAGTTTCAGAGGCAGAGTTGTACCCCTTGCAGAAGAGATGATGGGTCCTTCTGAGGTGAGATATTGACTGGAAACCACTTTGGTCCTTCTGCTTTCTTATCAAAGTGTACAGCTACAGAGCAACGAAAAGCCCACAGCTGTCCAACAGTAGCTAATGTCAGTTCATGGAGCACAGCCACTAGAACTGTTTCATTGCTGTTTAGGCTTCTGGGCTCAGAGTAATACTTGGGCACTAGGACCCAGAAGGTGGGAGGGCCCAGCACTTGGGCTGCAGTCCAAACCTGCATGGGAAGTGGTTCACTGTATAGGGCAATTGACTAGGGCAGCCAACTGTACCAAGCTGATTTCAAAAAAATGTTTTTATAGCAATTGTCTGTCACAGTCTCTTGGTGTGGCCTTTTGGGGAATGCCAGTTTCTCCTGGCTGATCCCCCTTAGCTTGTCTTCAGTCTGGTCAACACCTGGACCTTCGCCTCTAATTTGGGCTAGCAGGCCTTTAATTTTGGACATTGCAGTTTGCTTTAGTCTCTGTTACCTTCTTCAAGGCAGCCGGGGGGAGAACCACCTTCCCTTCCTTATCTTACTCGCCCCTTCACATCAGGCTTTATTCCCTCCATTGGCTGCAGCTATAGGTGCCTATATCCATAACCAGCAGTTGTGTGATGATACAGTCAAGCTACTTTCTGGTAAACAGGAGAGTGTCTCCTTCCTGCTCTGTCTATGCTGAATATGGGTTTTGCAAATGCTATTACAATGTCCCAACAACAAATATATCTGATCTTCCAAGTTTTCCAAAATGGACTGAAGAAACACACTTGGACATAGATGAGCCAAGTACTATGGAAAATATTCCAACTGGAAAAGAAGATTGGAGGAATCACAGTCACATTAAAATAAAAAATAAAAGGAGGAGAAAGACTGGGTCTTAGAACTGAGAACCTATTTCCACAAGAAAATATCATTATGAATGTCTCATTCCCTGAGAGACTAAGCCAAATCCACCACAAAGGTTAAGTGCTGGCATTACTCAAAACCCCAAAGTACAGATTTCTTATAATCCACTAGGAAGATACACAGTGTGCAGTGCACAGCATAGCTCAGCTGATAAAAGCCCATTGAGTATATGTGTCCATATCATCCTTTCTAAAGATTACACTTAGTCTTCCATTTAGTTTTAAAGAAATTGCCAAAAGTACCCATAGTCAGTATAGAAATCTTACTATTAAATTTATTGTCCATATCTATATGGTAGATCAGACATTGGCTCGTAGTTTCAAGCATATCACTAGAAATATCTAAATTTCATTTGCAATGTAACTCACTCAGTACAAAAACATATCACCTCCCTGTTAATCCTTAGACATGCAAGTAGTCCTGTTGAGCTTATTTGGGTGCACAGTAGTAAATACATTTATAGGACTGGAGGTCAGTCCCACTCCCTTTGGCACCAATAGTAAAATTCCCATTGGCTCCATAGAAGCATGATTAAGCCCTTCTCTAATCTCCTCTGATATGTGTGAGAAGAGATACACTTGCAGTTGATAGTCCATTGATATTAACAACAGTCCTGTGATAGTCTCAGGGGGTAGCTGTGATAGGGTATTTCTATACTTACAGGGACGAGGAGGGTCCACGCACCATGATTGATTGATTTTTCTGTGTCCGTGAAGCTCGAAGTCTGGCATGGTTCCATACTTGTGCATCAGTCACTCATCCTGCTTGTCACTTATCTTCAAATGTGTATAAAAGGGGTGTCCCAATTCCATCAAGTAGCTACCAGACTGAGTTCTGTGCCTCACCAACTTCACTCTCCCTGCAATAGGTAGCAGGAGCAGAAACAAATCTGCCAAAACTTGTTCTATGTCTTCTGGTAGAAGGGAAAGAGAAGTGGGAGCTGCCATCACCAGATTTGTTAAGGAGGCAGACAATTCCAGAAGTACCCAGCAAAGCAGTTCTGAGAGTGATTCCCGTACTCCCCAAATTCTGGGCTATCCCATCCCCTATAATAGTAGTGCAAGTGTCAATACCAATAAAGGGCAGCATGGCTGTGGGAACACTCCATATATCTATCCCAACTGCAGTGCATATACCCACTGAGTGCAGTGAATACCACACTAGAATTTCAAACTACCCATATTCACTCTCACCTGTAGATATAACCATTGGTATATTTGAGCAAGAACATTTGGTTTGCAAACTACTTGTCTGCTAACTACTTGATGCAGTTAGGCCACCCCTTTTTTACACATTTGAAGATGAGTGATGAACAGCATGAGTGACTGTAGCACAAATAAGGTATTATGCGAGAGGTGCACTAGCTTTCTCACCATGTGCTTTCCGTCAGTCAGATGTTTCAAGGGTTCAGATGACAAAGGTTCACTAGAGTTATGGCACAACATGTATGCTTGCAAGTGCAAACGTAGCCTATATCTGAGAGTACTAGTAGGGATAATTTTAATAAAAATGTATTTTGGGTCTTTTGAATCTATTGCTACCAGACAGTCAATTGACCTTGTCCTTTGGTCAGGCTTTCAAGGGTTATGTTTTTAAGTGCAAAGGTCCCCAGTGTATTCCCCGCAGACAATACCTATGGATATCATGGATTGTGTTACATGCAACTGAAAATAGAAAGAAAGAGCATTCATTCTATGTCTTCTGGGAGCCAAGAACCTTCATATCACTTTCTATTTTATACCTCTACCAGTAATACTAGGGCCCGGCTAGCTTCCAGGGTCCTATTTTGGATCTCGATCTTTCCTTCTTGAGGCTATCACAATAGCTACCGGAGGGAAAAAATCATGGTCAGGAAAGATTATTATCTTCCCCCTATAGTGTAGATCCTGGACATATTTTAGAAATGAATGTTCAAGTATAGGACTAGTTGAGCATCTCTGCCATTTCAGATGTGCAGGCTTTTCCACAGGAAAACCTTTCCATGGTACATAGTAACTTTACCTTCTTGGTATTCCATCTATTCAAAGTGAAAGCATCCTGTGTAGATCCTCTTTTTTTCCTATCTACTGTCTATACAGGATTGTTTTCCCTAGAATATCTTCCCCAGTGTTTGTCCAGTTCTATGTTCATTTGACACTTGGGAAAGGGCTTCCACATGTGACTGGACTTCCAACAATCTTCCAAGAAAGGGGATTTTATATTCCAAAGGACATCTCCATTTATTGATATGCCTCAGCTTAAAATCACATCTATATCATTTATATTTCTGACTAGAGTGAGTCAGAAAGACTAGGGCTTTTTTACTTGTAAGAAATTTTGAATGAAATAATCCTTACTTCTATACTGTTTTAATAGTCCTGTTCTCAGAGGAAGTTTCACCCAGCTTAAAACTAAAATTTTTGCTTAAGATCAATTTACAATTTTTTTTAAATTTCAAGAAACAAAAATAAATCAAAATATCTGTTTATAACAAATTGCATTTTCATCTTTCAGCATGAAGTGTTTGGGTTAGCTCTTGTTCTACCACCTGAGCAGCCTCTTTGCCTTCTAGGCATGTACAATTCACAAATATTCCAGATGATTTGTCATATTGCCATTTAAGGGAATTAATTTTTGAGACATCAGCCTGAAACAGAATGTTTCATGTCCAGAAGAAGACTGTTGATTGCAGGGAGACATTCTACAAAGAAGCAATATTACACTCTTTCAAGATGCAAAGGCAATAATGGAATTCCTTCTTAAAATCCGTCTAATCAAAACCAAGCAATATTTTTACCATTTTTGTCCCAGTCTTTGCTGTGAAAGATTAAGCATGATACAAATTACAAGTAAGGAGAAGTAAAGACAGTAGCCAAATTTCATCACCATTACTTTGATTCCAATATCCAAATGTGCAAACTTGTTTAAATCACCCTTGCAAGGTGGTTGGGTGCTCTAGTGTGGAGAGTATGCAGCCTCCAAAGGGCATTGAAGCATCTGCTACAAGAGTTACCCCTTCAGCATTAGAAGATCTACAGAAGAGATTGGCAAAGATGACGTGATCTGGCATTAAGATGTTAATTTGAACAATAGTAGCTGCGTCTACACGTGCACGCTACTTCGAAGTAGCAGCACCAACTTCGAAATAGCGCCCGTCGCGTCTACACGCGTCGGGCGCTATTTCGAAGTTAACTTCGACGTTAGGCGGCGAGACGTCAAAGTCGCTAACCTCATGAGGAGATAGGAATAGCGCCCTACTTCGACGTTCAACGTCGAAGTAGGGACCGTGTAGACGATCCGCGTCCCGCAACGTCGAAATTGCTGGGTCCTCCATGGCGGCCATCAGCTGGGGGGTTGAGAGATGCTCTCTCTCCAGCCCCTGCGGGGCTCTATGGTCACCGTGGGCAGCAGCCCTTAGCCCAGGGCTTCTGGCTGCTTCTGTGGCAGCTGGGGATCTATGCTGCAGGCACAGGGTCTGCAACCAGTTGTCAGCTCTGTGTATCTTGTGTTGTTTAGTGCAACTGTGTCTGGGAGGGGCCCTTTAAGGGAGCGGCTGGCTGTTGAGTCCGCCCTGTGACCCTGTCTGCAGCTGTGCCTGGCATCCCTATTTCGATGTGTGCTACTTTGACGTGTAGACGTTCCCTCGCTGCGCCTATTTCGATGTTGGGCTGAGCAACGTCGAAGTTGAACATCGACGTTGCCGGCCCTGGAGGACATGTAGACGTTATTCATCGAAATAGACTATTTCAATGTCGCAACATCGAAATAAGCTATTTCGATGTTGGCTGCACGTGTAGACGTAGCCAGTAAGTTGGAAGTACAAGCGTCATTTCGCAGACAGGGCATCTGCCATAGTATACAAAAAATCTAGATACTTTTCCAAAGTGAACAACAGTTATTATCTTTCCCACATTTCAGACAAACACTTCACAGAAAGAAAAATTCTGAAAATATTATGCTGAGGCAAACTCTGAGCTATTGTATTTAAATCTTGAACTTTAAGCTTTCTGACCCCTTCAGTCACCTTCAAAGCAGGAATGCAGTTCTATTCATCAGTGTTCCAATATGCAAATTCCATGTATCAGAAAGCTAACATTTTAAAAACCACTTAAGTCTTTCTTCATTAAATTTAAAAATAAAGTTATTTGGTATAGTCAGGCATTTCTTCTACTTCTACCACCATTGACATAATAAAACTTATAGTTATAAAATCTGCACCAGTCTGTCTATTGCAATCCATACCCATCCGCATTGATGGAGATGTCTTCCCTACTCTGTCCTAAATATAGTCTATCCTCTGAAACCCACAAATGTCCAGACAGAACTACTGTGAAAACTGAACTTGCTCTCAGCCCATATTCAATGATTCTGTCTTCTCAACAAACTTAAAAGCCTGCTAGGTCCTCTAATGGCTGATTCATCTTTCTTCTCTCATTGACCAATTCTCTTATCCTATCACTCCTCACCAATGGATCATGGACTTATTCTGGTATTAATCATATTCCCCTTCTATGGACATTTCCTACTGATGTTTTCTCCTTCCCTTCCCTTTGGGGGCACTGCCTCATATCTCCAATCTAACAGCCATTTGCTTGTCCTTATTTTTGGCTTCCACATCTCCTTTAACCTGCAAATGAATCTACTCAGAACCAACTAAGGCTTCTGGGAAGCTACAGCTGTATCCTGTGATCATCACTTTTCTCTGACAGAAACAGAGATTTCAGCATATAGCTTCCTGCTGCAGCTCTTCTACTTTTTCTAGATTTAATATATATAAAATATTACAGAAAGGATTGGGCGCACAAAAAAGCCATCTCCGCACAGTTTTCAAAGTGGTTGAGCCAATTGATCATTTTCTATTGAGGGCATTTTTTCAAGCTTTTTTCCTAAATGAAATTTTTCATAGAAAAAGCTGTTTTAATTTGAAAATTTTCAGGTTTTCAAATAAAAAAATATACATTTCTGTCCCCTTTAAAAATGCGTTGTAGTTTGTCAGCCATTTTTTCCGAGTTGGTCACCGGAAAAAAGTGGAGGAAGAAATTACAATACCAAACAAAACTGAAGACAGGTTTTTTGTGGGCAGTGGGATCCTACAAAAAACCAGTTGTCACCTTTCAGCTATCTCTGCTTGATAACATTCCTTCTTTGTACTATCACAGCAATTTCCTTGTTGCTTTATTTTTTAATCTGACACATTGATTTATTTGTTTTCTAGAACACACATTTATAGGGACCACTGCATGAAAAGCCCCTTTTTCCAATTTTTTGTGTTCCCTACAAGTATCTAGAACTGCTCTTGCTCCCAATTGTGAGATCTTGTGACCTAGCCACCTCCTTATCGCTAAAACTCAAGTAACAGAGCAACTGATAGCATCTAGTGTTCTTCTGCAACAGTAGTTCCATCTGTCTGCACTGAAATTGATTTTTACACCTGCTTAGCAAGTAAAAAAATTTGGAATATTTTGCTGTCTCCATCACCAGAGATTATGCAATAGCATAATCAGTAAAAGATTTGAATGGACAAGTGACCGTATTTGGACTTGGAAGGATATGTGTGAACTAACTGTACTGAATTACTACTTCTTAGTGTTTGCGTCTCCTTCCTGGAAAAAAAAATATTGTTGTAATTACATGTAGCACTTTCAGTTAGTCACTATTCCATTTACTTGTGAAATCAATTCATCTGGTGGTGAGTGTGTCTATGTGGCATTAGGGTCTGCCTTCAGTGTCTAAACAGTTCCATCAGCAGAATGGCCATATAAGGAAATACTAATCTAATAAATTAATAGGTGACTCCATGATGCAACATTGATTCCGTTGACATATACATTGTTGACCAAACCTCACTCATGTGCTACTGCATTATTATATTAATTTCTGACAGTCATGAAGACCTATTGATTAACAGCAACACCTAAATTGATATGCAAAAATATGCAACTGCACAGAGTACAAATACATGAATGTAGTTTTAAGTTAGCTTCCTGCTGTTCAGTATTATGGACCATCCCAACATGTCAAACATGCATCAGTATCCAATTTTTATTTTTATTCACCATGACCACATTTTTCAAAGGGAACTAGTGACCTCAGCCCCCTTAAGTTTTTGGTCCCCAAATTGAAATGCTTTAGTCAACTTGACTTTGATTAAATGGTGTACACTTGCCCTCTGAAATCCAGTCCCCATGAAGATGGATCAAGTTAGGGCATCCAATCATTAGGCATTTTATTAAATTGTTGGCTATATATCTACAGGGTTAGTTCTTGCCATGTTTCCTGTACACGCCTCTCATTGAAATCACTGAGGAGTTTGCCCGACATAATCATGTGGAAGGCAGAACACTCAAACTCTTACTATAAATAGGCTTGTATCTAGAAGATAGATTCATGGTACCAGCATGGAATCATTGATTATTCACAAAAACTTCAAATACATAAGCAAGCAAAACTTATCAGACTTGGCTGCACTTGTTTTGCTGGTGTATAATGAGCAAAATAATTCTGGAGAATGAGACTGGAAATGAGTATATTGGAATGCTGGGACTGTTGGTTCATAGAAACTCTGTTTCTGTTATTCCACCAATCTCCTGACATCTCACTCCACTACCATGGCCAGTTCAAAAAATGAATCTTGCTTAATTGTGAACTATTCCAAGATATCTCTGTATTGTTGCTTCCTCATCAGAAATAGTACATAAAGGGCTGGTCTACACTAGCAGCTTCCTTCAAAGGAAGGATGGTAATTAGGGTGTTGGGAGTTTACTAATGAAGTTCTGCAGTGCATTCGCAGCACTTCATTAAGCAAATTCCCATGGCAACTTGGAAATTTTAAACTTCGAAGAACCAGCATGCATCTAGCCACAGCTCACCTGCCAGCACTTCGAAGTGCCGGGGCAAGTTCGAAGTCCCTTTACTCCTCAAAATTTTGAGTAAAGGGACTTCAAAGTTGCCCGGGCACTTCCAAGTACCGGCAGGTGAGCCATGGCTAGACATACCGGTACTTCAAAGTTTAAAACTTCCAAGTTGCCACAGGGAAGAATTTGCTTAATGAAGTGCTCCCAACACCCTCATTATCATCCTTCCTTCAAAGGAAGGTGGTAGTATAGACAAGCCCAAAGTTTTATATAGGTCTAGTCACTTTCTGATGAAAGAGTTATTAACCTTAACGGGCATCATCCCTGGGTATCAAGGGGAGAACAGGCACCCAAAGATTTCAGCGATTACACATCTTGTATTTTCTTCTCATTGTAGGGAAAGCTGAGATTTATGTATAATTTTACAGCCAACTTCACAAAGATTAAGTTAGTTCACCAAA
>NC_134137.1:257602500-257682500 GCF_033958435.1 Carettochelys insculpta
GACCAGAAGGAACTAGAGAAGTGAGTTTTTCAGATTGGCTAACTGAGGTATGGAAAGGGGAAGTGAGTCAGCCAAGGTCATATGGGCTACGTCTACACGTGCAGCCAACATCGAAATAGCTTATTTCGATGTTGCGACATCGAAATAGTCTATTTCGATGAATAACGTCTACACGTCCTCCAGGGCCAGCAACGTCGATGTTCAACTTCGACGTTGCTCAGCCCAACATCGAAATAGGCGCAGCGAGGGAACGTCTACACGTCAAAGTAGCACACATCGAAATAGGGATGCCAGGCACAGCTGCAGACAGGGTCACAGGGCGGACTCAACAGCCAGCCGCTCCCTTAAAGGGCCCCTCCCAGACACAGTTGCACTAAACAACACAAGATACACAGAGCTAACAACTGGTTGCAGACCCTGTGCCTGCAGCATAGATCCCCAGCTGCCGCAGAAGCAGCCAGAAGCCCTGGGCTAAGGGCTGCTGCCCACAGTGACCATAGAGCCCCGCAGGGGCTGGAGAGAGAGCATCTCTCAACCCCCCAGCTGATGGCCGCCATGGGGGACCCAGCAATTTCGACGTTGCGGGACGCGGATCGTCTACACGGTCCCTACTTCGACGTTGAACGTCGAAGTAGGGCGCTATTCCTATCTCCTCATGAGGTTAGCGACTTCGACGTCTCGCCGCCTAACGTCGAAGTTAACTTCGAAATAGCGCCTGACGCGTGTAGACGCGACGGGCGCTATTTCGAAGTTGGTGCCGCTACTTCGAAGTAGCGTGCACGTGTAGACGCAGCTATGGTGAAAGAGTAGCAGAGCCAGTGACTAAGCAACTAGATTCCTGGTTTTGTACTTTTGCCACAAAAGCAGCCGGCTTCTTCAAAAAATACTGTTGCTTTTGCAATAAAAATGAGCACTGAAGTCCTATCTTTAAAAAAAAAATCATTCAGTTCCTCTTTCCATAACACCCTATAACTTCATAGGTAACAGCATGGGACATGCCCTATTCTTTACTCATGTGAGTCATTAATTGACTCGGAGACTGATCATGTGAATAAGTGAGCAGCATTTGACCTTAAATTTAAAACAGGATCATTTTGGGACTCTGGGTTTGTTCATTTTCTTGCATTTGGCCATGCACTCAGATATATGCAACCAGTACTGTATAAAAAACAGTTTTAATTAATATTTTAATCTAAAGAATGGGAATGGGATAGTTATAAATGTAACATGGACTGCAAATGGAAAGGAAAAAATGGGGACTGGCAGGAACAAACATTGGAGGAGAATAGTGGGAGTCATGCTGGTGCGAGAGCAGTACTGTTGGCCTTGGATCCATTTAAAGAGCCAGCCTGATGGTTCACATGGGGTAGCATCATATACCGTTCTTTTTAGATTAACAAAGAGGACCTACTTCTTAAAAAGAGGCTTCATGTGGCACTATATACATTAAATGCCTGCATTTTTGTGGCTGCGCCCTCCAATTGACCAAGCATGGTCCTTATATCTGCGGCTGACCAATCTTCACCGTCCCTAGTGCTCCTACTTTTGTGAATAATCCCCATCATTTTAAATATTTGCTATTCATGCAGTTTAGGACTGGAAGGGCCAACATTTAATTTGGATCTTACCAAACTATTGTGTCATGATAAATTAAAAATGACCTGGGGTGGGAAGGGGAGGAAGGACAGGAGAGGTATGTCACAGAACTGAACAATAGGGATTTATGTCACAAACCCAGGGCTTCTCAGTCCTTCACTGATATTGACTGTGTAGTGCTTAATTAAAAGTAAACTATGTTCCCCCTTCAGGTTACCATATTTGAACGTTCCAAAAAGAAGACATCCCTGAGAAGGAGTATATCTGTATGAGTATCTACCGTCTCATGAGTATCAGAGAGGTATCGTCTGTATCTTTGAGAACAAAAAGTCCTGCGGCACCTTATAGACTAACAGATATTTTGGAGCATAAGCTTTCATGGGCAAAGACCCACTTCATCTGATGAAGTGGGTCTTTGCCCATGAAAGCTTATGCTCCAAAATATCTGTTAGTCTATAAGGTGCCGCAGGACTTCTTGTTGTTACCATCTAACAGTGTATTAATGTAGTGTATAACACATTAATACAAGATGAGTTGCTAGATACTGATACAGATACACTCCCTCACAGGTGTGTCCTTTTTTGAAAGTTCAAATATGGTAACCCTATAACCTCTTGACAGAATGAAGCTTCTACTCAAAAGTTTGTTTAGAATACAAACTAAAACTGGGGGGAAAAGCCCACAAACTCAAAAAGCCTGTAGTTTAAAATAATTACAGTGTTTAGTTACGGAACTAATAAATGGCCGTCCATTTTGAACGGGTTCCAGTAGTGACACGTTGTCTCATAGAGTAAATAAAGATGTTAGCAGTTTATTTTTTTTTGACAATTAACAAATTGTTTTCAAATATCAAGACCAAAAGTTGGCATTCACCATAAATCTCTGCATCAAACAGGTGCCCACGAGTTACGTTTGCCAGACTTAAGGATATATGCAAGCTAAATATAGAGTGACTATTGCTAGTGTGGTGCCTTCACTACACGGAGCCAAATTCATCGCTGGTGTAACACCAAAGAATTTAGTGGTTGGACAACAGAGATGAAATTGGCCCTTTTTCAGATTCCATAGCTCATTTGCAAGGGTTTTTTCTCTCTCTTAAATCAATTTTTAAAAAATATTTTCCTCAATAAAATGTGCTGACTTGGGGGGGAGGTGTATGTGTGTGTGCATTTTCTTGGCAATTGTACTTGCCCTGGTTATCTTCCAGAAAATTCCAAAACTCTTCCATCTGAATGAGTGGCCAGGCTGATTTAGATATATACTTCACTTACTGGTATAACTGGAGGATGCACTAAATATCAGAGCCACTGTACTGCTATAATGTTCAAGCATTGTCAAAAGTGCAAAACCACTTAAGTACATGAGCTTAGAAGAACTGTCAAATAAGAATCTTGTGGCCAACATTTTCAAGTGAGTAGTGATTTTGGAATAGCCAGCCTGAGATACACCTAAAATAGCACATTTGCTTGTTTGTTTGTTTTTTCCCCCAGAAAAGCTAAGCACTTATTCTACATGAGTCTGGCACTTGTAAGCATTGGGATAAACTACCAATGGAAGGAGTGGATTCTCCATCGTTTTGATTCTTTGTATCAAGATCAAATGCCTTTCTACAAGATAGGCATTAGTCATAAAAATTATTGGGCTCATTACCGAGATTGATTCTATGGCCTGTGTTATACACATCTGACTGTAGCTAATAGTCTCTTACATCCTTAAAATCTATCATTCTATGAAGCTGACTCAAATTAAACAGCTGGAAATCACTAGTCACTTCGAAGAATCTTGGCCTGTGTGTTTAAATCTTACTCAACCCTGATTCATCTGTTTGAATACAGACACCTCCTTAAGTGATCATTTTCCTGTGCACCAGGGGAATAGAACTCCCTACCCCTCTGCTTACCTGCAAGTTACATTTTATTTTATTTTATTTTATTTAGGTAAAAGAGCATGCTTCACCTGTCTTTATATCTTCCCCTTTCCATGTTACAATTTTACTCTTCAGTCCTATGGTTATAATTCTCAGACTGTAACCCCACAAACAGGAAGCAGCTGGACTTTGGGATTGAACATTATGGTGTGAAAAAGACAAGAAACTCTTTTACATCAGCTCTGTGCTGCACAGCTTTTCCTCCATCTATTTGTGTTTATACTGCAGATCCACCTTTCCCCTGGGTTGGTTATCCTGCTACATACAGATCATCCTTGCCTTCTGTAGAAGATCAAGCTTTTTTATATATAAACAAACTAAAGTTCTCAGTACATATCATAATATCAGGTTCTGTGAAATGTGTTCTCAGTCATATCTTTCCTTTCTGGTGTGTGGTTTTACTATGAATAAACAAATTAAAGAAAAAAGGAAAGGACTAATTCCAGGTATTTTTTAAAGTCCCTCTTTATAATGATGGCTATGTAGTTATACGTAACAAAAATTAGAGAAGACAAGACTTGTTAGGTTCTCTGGTCCATAACAGTTCTTGTATGAGACCTGAGCATAGTCTTTGCTGTTTTGTCTAGTGTACTTTATTTTTTTTCAAGGATTACCTTACCATGTCATTTCTCTTGGAAGACTTGTCCTGCAGCCAAAAAGAGCTGAAGATCAGGATATTTCTCCATGATATTCTATTCCACTCTCCTAGTTCTACCCTTCTGCTTCACCATAAATGCTTTCTCTTCATTTGCAGTCTCTTAACCTTTCAAAAGAACAATTGTAGACTCTCATATTCCCCTACAGCCTTTGTTAAGTTATTTTAAGTTGATTTCATAAGCAAATGAATGTATTTCAGTTATTGCAAAGCTGTCTCAGTGTATCATACAACAAGGTCTGGCATTATGTGTGAACATCTTTATTTAATGTTAGGATGTTATTTGCTACAGACTACATCCTCTCTTACCCTATCCCAACATGCAAAAGAACAAAGCACAACTAGGTGTTAGTTGCCATAAAATGTGTGCACAAAAGTGTGGGAGTCACTTAGTAGTAGGAGTGTCAGTTCTATACATGAGAATTGTGAAGTATACCTTATAATGTAAACCTAAAATTCATTTGGACCCTTCCTGTATTTATTCTACTCTGTCAGTTATCCTGCTTGGAGTTGAGCCTATTCTGTGTCCTGTATAGGAACATAGCGGTATTAACATAAGTAGTTTATAGTCCATTCAGTTGTGCTTGGTGTTCCATGTTTCTGAAGTTCCCATAAGTTACCAAGAATAACAGTGTATGTGTAGCTAGACCTTGCATATTGTGCATATGTAACTGTTATTTCAATACCACCATGTTGCTGCTGCTCCTTATGTTTGCTGAGTGGCAAGTAGCAGACCATAGTTAATCTGATGGAGGGGATCCTAATCCAGGAAGATAGTGAAACTGCATAGGTTTACTGAAACTGAAATTAAAATTACAGCCTGAAACATCAGCTTGTGAGTAAACTGTTCATTTGGGTGAGAAAGAGAATTAAAATGTCTGTCTCTTTCAGAAAAATGGTCTTGTTTGTAAGTTCATGAGAGATCTGGCCCACCTATATTGAAAGACTGAACAGATGTATATGTTGAAGTCATAAGAGTATAAGCAATGAGAGAGATGATTTCACTAAATCTAATGGAGACAAAAACTCTGCCACCTATTTGCTCCAATCCCTAAATGGCCTCCTCAAGGATTGAGCACACAACCCTGGGTTTTGCAGGCTAGTGCGCAAACCACTGAGCTATTCCTTCCCCGCTTGAAAATAAAATAAAATAAAATAAAAAAATTGGAGATACACATCTCCTAGAACTGGAAGGGACCTCAGGAGGTCATCTAGTCCAGTCCCCTGCCCTCTTGGCAGGACCAAGCACCATCCTTGACATCTATTTGCTCCAATCCCTAAATGGCCTCCTTAAGTATTGAACTCACAACCTGTGCTACCTACTCTTGATAAACCAGCAGTCAAAACATTTGAGACTGAAGAAATTCTACAAAATCCCATCCCCAACACCAAATATGGTGGCAGAGAACTTGTAGTTTTATAGACTCAGAAAAACAAAAAAACAACCTGCATATGTGGCTGAATCAAATAAATTAACAGAGCATTACCATTCTTGATAGAGTTTAAATAACACATTAAGGTCAGACAGTATATAGTATGAAAATGAAGAATCCAAAAATGGCTATTGACTGAGGCTGATTTCACCCTAAAATGTGCCCTGGATATTGCTGTCCCTATGGACACAGTTATGAAAGTTGCCAGGGAACTCAAACATCATCGTGTAATCTGTACAATAAAAAATACATAGGGGGGTCAAACAGAAAGCATAATCAGGACAACACTAAGGATTGTGGTTTTGCTATGCAGGAAGCATTGTTGATTTAAGAAAAACCACCGTAGAAGCTGTAAATTGGTTTGCACCTAGAATACAAGTACTAGCCAACATGTGACTGTAGACTGACTATCTTGCTTGCAGAGGTGGAATACTTAGTTACGCTACTCAAGTACAGTTTTCTGTTATTTGTACTTTACTCAAGTAATTTATTTTTGTGATACTTTGACTTTTACTCAAGTCAGTTTTTAAGAAAATATTGTACTTTTACTCCACCACCATGTCCACCATGTCCAGAAACACTTAGTCACTGGCTGCTTTCATCATCCCATTGACACTTGCACCAGCCAGCACTCGAACTGGCTCAAGATGTGATGTGTGTGTGAATGTGAGCACTTTTTCTCAGGCAGGGTACTTTTTCCACCTTGGGTCACCTATCTAACACAGGATACTGCCCCAAGTTGAAGTAAATTATACAGTGGAAGTTGATCTCATAATATTTCCTATATTGTGATCAAAAAGCTCACAAGAGCTGAGCACCATTTAACCTGGTGTTGAGTCTTGTGTTGGCCTTCATCTCCCAACCTTCACCTATTCTGGGACCGGATCTAAACTTGATGTCTTGAACTCCTGGCCCAGTTCCACAGTCTAGCCTTCAAAATGTTTGTCAAAAGTTGCTTAATGAGGCCAACTCGGCTGCTGGCATGAGAGTCCCTGTGGTCCAGGGAGCAGGGGTTTTCTGTGAGTTGCTCCAGCTACTGGGAGAAGCACGTGGAGATGTACACCTCCCCCAGGCCACAAATACATGCTGGCAGTGGCATGGAGCTAGCAGCCAGAAGCCATTTTAGCCCCACCATGCTGCCATGCATGTGGCAGGATCCTCTCCCCCCACATCCCAGCCCCCTGAGTGTTCTAAAATGCCTAGAGGCAGCAGCTAGGGCTTGGAGAGGCACAGTGTGTGGAGGGCATGCAGGTCAGCAGACAGAGCCAGGAGACTCACGTGGGGGTGAAGGAGTTCAGACACCCCCCTGCTGCTCCCCAGCCACCTCACAGTGCCAACACCTTCTCCCCCACCTCCCTCTAGCTGCCAAACTCCATCCTACAGCCAACCCCCCAGCTGCCAATCCCCTTCCCAGACCATAGTCTGCACCTGAACTCGCTCCTGGAGTCTGCACCCCTCCCCCATCGCAACTGCTTCCTAGACCCTTAGGCGTGTAGGAAGAGTCTTCAGTAATGTTATTAGCCAGTTGGAGGATCTGAGGACTGGCACTGGCCTGCAAATAAATTGAGTCTGAGACCTCTGATCTAGCCAACGTCTTCTCAGCTTTTTTTTAAAAAACGATCTAAATCTGCATCCCTTATTTCAGCCAGTCTATTGCAGAAGGGACGGTCAAGTAGTTAGCAAATTAGCTGCACCAAAGACTTCCTGTGTGGGTGATAGGTAACCTATCTACTCTCTCTCACTTCCCCATCTGTCAAACAAGGGTAATAGTATATCCCTACTTCCTAAGGCAAGAGTTGGCAACCCCAGCACACGTGCCAAGAGTGGCA
The DNA here is from genome assembly GCF_033958435.1 of Carettochelys insculpta. Taxonomy (NCBI): domain Eukaryota; kingdom Metazoa; phylum Chordata; order Testudines; family Carettochelyidae; genus Carettochelys; species Carettochelys insculpta. The sequence continues at coordinate 257,609,941 of NC_134137.1, forward strand.
TGTGAGCTGATTTTCACTGGCACGTAAGGCAGGCACTCAGCCTCACCTCGCCTCCCCATGCAGCCAGAAGCTTGCACTAGCCGAAGCCCCTACTGCTCACGCCTGCCACACTGCAGGACTGGGACTGGAGTCACCACCATGGCACTCCTGCCAGAGCTCCCACAGCAGCATAGGGCTGGGACCAGAGCTCCTGCCACAGCGTGGGGCTAGGACCTGAGTCCCCGCCGCATGCTCTCACTGCATGGCCTTTTAAAGTCACTTAAGCTTTCGGGGCCTTGATTTGCCAAGTGCTCTGTGAAGCTGGGGGAGTGCTCTATCTCATGCATGCTTTGTAATGGATGAACATATGTTTGTGAAGCACGTAGAGAGTTGGGGGAAAGGCACTATAACAGCACATGATAGTAACAAAGTAGGTCATCTACTCTGTCATTGAACAAATAGTTGAACTGTTCCTTTAACAAACTCTTCATTTAATTTTGGAATCATTTCCCAATTTGGCCCATTGTGTGTCTTTTTTCTACAACCACAACATGTATTTTAAGGCTTTATGCGCTGCTATGATACAAATATAATAACAATCACTGCCAACCATTGAAAATTCATAATTGTTGTAACAGTGAATTTGTATTTGATGTCTCCATACTCCATTTTGGCCTGTTAAAAGGTAAGGTTCCCCAGTGTCCAAATGGTAAAGTTCTGCATCTTCATTTATTTATTAATGAAGCTGTTGTAAGTAGGACTATTAGTGATTTTGAAAAGCATCAGTGGCACTGGGACTGTGCATAGAGGTCAAAGGGTCAAATTTTGGCACACCATCTGGAAAGGTTGCTTCAGCCTGTCTTAAGCTGCGTCTACACGTGCACGCTACTTCGAAGTAGCGGCACCAACTTCGACTTTAGGCGGCGAGACGTCGAAGTCACTAACCTCATGAGGAGATAGGAATAGCGCCCTACTTCGACGTTCAACGTCGAAGTAGGGACCGTGTAGACGATCCGCGTCCTGCAACGTCGAAATTGCTAGGTCCTCCATGGCGGCCATCAGCTGGGGGGTTGAGAGATGCTCTCTCTCCAGCCCCTGCGGGGCTCTATGGTCACCGTGGGCAGCAGCCCTTAGCCCAGGGCTTCTGGCTGCTTCTGCGGCAGCTGGGGATCTATGCTGCAGGCACAGGGTCTGCAACCAGTTGTCAGCTCTGTGGATCTTGTGTTGTTTAGTGCAACTGTGTCTGGGAGGGGCCCTTTAAGGGAGCGGCTGGCTGTTGAGTCCGCCCTGTGACCCTGTCTGCAGCTGTGCCTGGCATCCCTATTTCGATGTGTGCTACTTTGACGTGTAGACGTTCCCTCGCTGCGCCTATTTCGATGTTGGGCTGAGCAACGTCGAAGTTGAACATCGACGTTGCTGGCCCTGGAGGACGTGTAGACGTTATTCATCGAAATAGACTATTTCGATGTTGGCTGCACGTGTAGACGTAGCCATAGTGTGCTGTGAAGACAAGACAAACAGGTTAAAAGAGACTGCAGTGCTTAGGTACTACTGTAATCAGGAAAATCCAAGTTCTTTCACTATTACTACAGTTGTCTATGTAAGTCTCTAGTAAGTGGTAAATAAGCTTTCCTACCCTGCTCCAAACTGCCATCCACACATATTGCATAGGGCCAAGATCCTAAATGGTGATGGGCTTCATTTACTGGGAAACAATTGTAACAAATTCCAGCCTAAACCTCCTTCCTGGTCTTAACAATTTAGAATTCTTCCATGAGCAGAGTTCAGTCTAGACAGCCACTCCCACCTATCATATCTAAGGTGAGGGTAACTAGTGCCGTGGGCAATAATGAACCAGTGGGAATCCATCCTCACGGGTTCTAATACCAACTAAGAAAGTGGGTCTAGAGAAACAAACTATCACCTTTTTACAACTTTTCCATAATAATCAGAAAGTGTAGATTTGTGCAAAATGGGGCAGGTGGGATCGTTAAATAAGGCTCCCTCTGTATTCTTCAGGAAGCTGCATTACCTACAAGCTGTTTGGTTTTATTTCATTTTCCAATGTTCAATTAGATGTCATTCTGATTTTAATCTGACCACCATGCTCCCACAGCTGAACTTGATTAAAAGTAAAGGCAGTACATTTATGAAAGTCAGCAAATCTGTGATTCAAAAGAGGACACCTTACCAAGGGGTCAGGTTTTTATATTGAGAGAACATCTGAAAACATGGAAGAAATGCTACTGTTTGGGTAAAAATATTCTGTTGCTGTGAAAATCAAACATTAATAATTCATTTCTTTATAGAATCTCGACACTTGGCTCTAAGGAGGTGTAGTAGTTTGAAAGCCCTACCGGTGTGGTGGAAAGGATCACATTTTTCCTACTTCTAGCACATTTTAAACCAATTGGCTATAATGCAATGGGAAGCCCTTTTGCCTGAACGACAAAAAAACAACTTAAAGCACCCAGTACAAAAATTAATCTTTGCAACAGAGAGAGAGAATGAAGCTGCCAAATCTACATCTAGAATTAAAGCATTCCAAATTTTAGAAGTATCTGGATCTGAGTTTGTAGCTCATCATAAAGAAGGAGGCTATTTACCAATTTCTAATCTGGGTTCAGTTTTTTTAACTCCTCCTCACATCAGTGTTTGTCCTGTGTGAACTTTACTCATGATGGAACTTTTACCTCTGTCGTTAAAGAACTATTCCTTAATCCAACAGAATCACTTTAAGGAGGCATTTCCTGAGAGATTGTTTTCAGTTTGAATATATGTTGCCATTAAGACAAAAGTCATGTAGCTCAAATATTGTTATCCCCTTGACGGTAATGTTACTGCTAACTAATTTGTGCCACATTGTATAGCTATTAATCCCACAATACATGATTTAGAAATGCAGTCACTTACTTGGACTCTTTATCCCATCCTACAGAGCATCTTTACAAGCCTTTGTAAAGCTCCATTATTTGAACAATTACCTGGCCATATTTTTTTTTTAAATTTAACTGTAGTTACATAGCATGTTCTATTTCATCTGTTAGGTGTATGCCCCTCATCATAAGTTTTAGGACCTCAAAATATTAATTTATCCTTGCAATACTCTTGTGAGGCAGGGAAATATAACCCTATTTTTACTAAAAGGGATAATGCTCAAGAGGATCAAGACACAGGCCTAAGTTTCACACAGAAGATCTGGACATGAATCTAGACTTCCTGAAGTCCCAAGGCTTTAACTACAAGACCATCCATCAAGATCTAAGGAGAGGTACAGAAATGAAAACATATCCTATTGGCAATATAGGTTGAACCTCTCTGATCCAGAACTCTCTCCTCTGGCAACATCTGTAATGTGTAATTTCAATTAGCTGGACAACCATTTATCATGGATGTGGGCAAGTCTTCTGTTGTCCCATAAAGTGTGTTTACAGCCACCAGTCCTGGCTCTCAGTGTTTTGTGCTATTATTTAGCTCTAACTTACCCCTAAATGTCTTCTAAGAGCCCAATAAGCTGCAGAAATGTTGGTAATGTGCTAGACAATATTGACCTTCTGTGGTCTGGCAAGTTCTCTTGCTCAGCACCCATTAGGTCCAGAGGGTGCCATCCTAGAGTGGTTTAACTTGTAATCAAATAAAATGCCTTTCCGAAGAAAGCAGAATATTCTCCATTATACTAATCCTCACCTGCTCAGGAAAAATCTGATGAATTTTGTCTGATGTGCTGATGATTAAACATAGAGAACAAAATGTCCAGGCCTTCCTTTCAAGAATGCCCTGCCACCGTACCTTTAAGTCTGTGGACCACAGTAATCAACTGTCATGACTGTTATAATACAGAAGCTGTCTTTTGTACTGCCAAGGTCAAATCCTTATTTAAATGCCACAATTTATTTGAAATTCAGTATGTTACACTTTACCTATTTAGAATCTTTTTTGATAGGATTATTCCAAAAAGGGGAAAATGTCATGGTGGAAAAAAAACAAGGAAGCATATGTAAAAGTATCTTCCCAGGAACTCCTCACAGCTCATTGTTCCTGTCAAGCAGGAAAATGCACCAATAAACTTCACCCCACATTAAATGCATCACATCACAGCCTCATCAGTATCAGAGTAAGCAACACATCCAAGCTGAAGTAGCTGCTTGCTATAGATATCCTTAGCTCAGATTGCATGAGGGTGGGGAAATCAACCAAGAAAAATAAACCCAGACTAATAGGAAAACTTACAGACTCTTGCTGAGGAAGCAGCCTCTGTGCTATTCACAGTTGAAAGAAAACATATCCGTCACTTCCAGAATAAACAGTGAAGCAAAAAAGATACAGTCTCTTCATCCATTCCTTTAGGATATGTTCTCTGGGTGAGCAACAGAGTAATTATTGTGTCCTTTAACTTAAGAAAGGCATTCAATTATCTTCACCACATATGGGGGGTTATGCATCTTGAGCCGTGTGTTTTGCTGTACAATGATCTCCCAGAAAAGAGTCCAGCTCCAATATAATATAATATAACAAAAAAAATTATATTAAAAATTACAATAGGAAGCTACTCTTAGAAAGATCTGTGTACATTTCTTACTAAGATGCAGCAAATCACACAGACACTCAGCTTTCAGGTTTCTTTATAAACCCTAAATCAGGGCCATGTCCATGAACAAACTAATTGTGCCCTAGGCTATATTTTAACCAACACTGGCTAATTGATTATTTCATCTGAAACCAAGTAAAAACCAGTTTTGTTTTCAGTACATTCAAAGGAAATATCAGAAGTGTGGACTGAGGTCACCTCACTTCACACAACTCACTGACCTACAGTTGCTACTGTGGTAGCATTGCATACAACCCCACTTGGCCGGCTGCCTTTCAAAATAACAGTTCTGTTGCTTAAGGAGTGACTTTACATGAGGGCAGAGCATAAACTTGTATAAAATATGCAACTTTCCAAAACTGAGCTGTTTGGGTGTCTAGCATGTTGAGAAAAGCAGCAAAATAGAAGGTAACAAAAACAATGGGGAAAAGGGCCTGTTAGAACCAATCTATGACATTAAAACTGTACAGAGGAAAAGCTACAAAGGTCCATTTTTTAATGGAGGAGGCTGAAGAAAAAGGTGGAAAAAATGGGAGCTGCAAAAAGGAATAGAGTGGGAAGAAGAACAAGTGGTGGGAAATGTAAAAACAGGAAACAGGTTTAGATAAAAAGGAGAGGGAACACTGGAAATCATAGAGAAAAGCACCATGCTAGGGGAAAAGTAAAACAGCAGAAATGTAGCACTTTAAAGACTAACAAAGTGGCTTATTTGGTGATGAGCTTTTGTGGGACAGACCCACTTCATCAGATCAACCTCATTTCCAATACAGCCTAACATTTATATGTACAGAGGACCAAAAAAAAATTGCAATAAAAACTGATAAATCAAAGACATAGAACTGAAGGAGGGGAATGAGTGATTGGGGGGTATGTTAATTGTCCTGCCTGAGATAATTACAAGCATCAAAGGAAGAGAAGCAGTCATTGTAATGCGTGAGGTAATTGATGTCTCTGTTCATACCATGTGTTAATGTGTTGAATTTGAATATGTATTCCAACTCACAAATTTCTTGCTCTAATGTATTTTTTAAATTCTTTTTGCTCCAGGACACAAATTCTCAGGTCTTTAACAGAATGGCCCACTCTACTGAAGTGTTCACTGACCGGCTTATGTGTATTGAGTTTCTTGAGGTCTGATCTGTGTCCATTTATCCTTTGGCAAAGGTTTTTCCCAATCTGTCCAATGTACATAGTGGCAGGGTATTGTTGGCACCGAATGGCATATATAATGTTGCAGGAAGTGCATGAGAATGTGCCTTTGATTTTGTAACTAACACGATGGTATCTCCAAAATAAATAGGTGGATGAAATTGGCAGCAGGGTTTGTTGCAAGGAAAAGTTCCAGAATTAGTATTACTGTGGTTGCTGATGAGAATCTTTCTTAGGTTAGGAGGTTGTCTAGAAGAAAGGACAGCCTGTCACTGAGGGTCTTCTGGAGTGTAGCATCATGATCCAGAATAGGTTGTAGGTTTTTAATCATGCGCTGCAGGGCATTGAGTTGGGGGCTATAGGTGATGAGAAGTGGTGTTCCGTTATTGCTCTTCTGAGGCCTATCTTGAAGTAGCTGGCCCTGTCAATTTGGTTTTTGTTTTTTTTTTACTTCTCATGGTGGGTAGTTCAGTTTTATGAATGCTTGGTAGAGGTCTTGTACTTTTCGGTCTCTGTCAGTAGGATCAGAGAAGATGCAATTGTACCTAAGGGCTTGACTATAAACGATGGATCATGTGGTGTGTGCTGGATGGAAGCTGGAGGCCAGTAGGTAAGTATAGCAGTCAGTGGGTTTCCAGTAGAGAGTGGTGTTGATGTGGCCATCAGTGATTTGTATTGCGGTATCCAGGAAATATATATCTCATGTAGAATAGTCAAGGCTGAGATTGATGGTAGGATGCATGTTGTTAAAATCTCTGTGGAATTCTTCCAGAATCTTTTTACGCTGGGTCCAAAGTAGTTAGTGTGGTTTTAGAGGGTGAGAGAAAACATTTTGTAATGAAGGAAATTAGTGTGAGCGGAAAAAGGATACCACAAAAAGTGAAATTAAAGAAATTACATGATAGAAGAAAAAGTAAAGGTTAAGAATAGAAAAGGAAAAAGAAGAAAACCAAAAGATACATAGAGGGCTATTTTATTTTACAGAAAAAGTTTTCATGGAAGGAAAGATTATTATTCCCATGGAGCTAGAATAAGCCAGACAGTTCTTCTTTCAGGGTTTCCTTTTGACTTAGTAATAGGCAGAATTGATGGTATCCCGCACTGTAAACAGGGCCACTTTGGTTTTTTGACAGGCTGGCCAGGGAAAGATCAGTGGGACTGGCCCAGCCTTTGACTAGGAAGAAACTATATTTCCTTTGGATACAGACTTCAGGTCTGGGGACAAGATGCCAGCTATGCCACCTCCCTTTGAAAGCAGGTCAGGGTTTTGAGTCAGCCCATCTCACTGGATCACACTGTCTCTGGACACTTCCATACAATATTGCCTTCACTTTCTTTTGGGAGAAAACACAAATCAACTAGCTTATATCAGTGATCATGTCAAGAGGAGTGGACTCATCACACATCCTGCTGAGAACACCAGCTAGAAGAAGATAGAGGTGGATTTTATGAAGTTCCAAGAAAAGGAGGCAGAAATGTAAAACTGTGAAATGATATATTCAGAATTATAACCATCTGCACATGTGAGAGAAAAGAACATGAAAATAAAAAACAAGTTACAGAATAGTAACAGAGAGGGAGCCATGCTAGTCTATATACTATCAAAACAAAAAAGCAGTCAAGTAGCACTTCAAAGACTAATAAAGTGATTTATTAGGTGAGCTTTCATGGGACAGACTCACTTCTTCAGACCATAGTCATACCAGAACAGACTCAATATTTAAGGCACAGAGAACCAAAAACAGTAATCAAGGAGGACAAATCAGAAAAAAATGATCCAGGTGAGCAAATCAGAGAGTAGAGGGATAGAGGGGTATTTGCTCACCTGGATCATTTTTTCTGATTTGTCCTCCTTGATTACTGTTTTTGGTTACCTGTGCCTTAAATATTGAGTCTGTTCTGATATGGCTATGATCTGAAGAAGTGGGTCTGTCCCACGAAAGCTCATCACCTAATAAATTATTTTGTTAGTCTTTAAAGTGCTAATTGACTGTTTTTTTATTTTGAAGTTACAGAATAGAATGTCTAGGAATGCAGTCCTTAAGCATATCTATGATCTTTAAATTTATTAACAATTAACTATACTTTGTATATACAATGCAACTGTAAGAAAGACTTCTCTGGAAAATACCAGATGATTATAAAATGTAAACATGGTGCCACATTGCTAGCTGGAAAAGCAGCATGATCCTGGCAATTGCTATCTGGTAAATCTAGGTGATCATCAGAAGTACACAGGTTCGACATAACTCCTCATTAACATCAACAGCAACAAGTTAGGATAATGTCTCTGCACTACTTTTAAAATATGCAACTTTAATTTCCTCCCCTACTATAATGACAAAACTTTTAATAGAAAAACATCATGACCTAAAAAATAGTTGCACATTTCCTCTATAAAAACACATAATAGCATTCTTGTTAACAACCATACACCAACAACGGAGAAGGACTAAAGTTTTTAAAAGCACCTAGGTCTCATTTGGAAAGTGATTTAGGTTTTCAGAAGCATTGTTCCTCTCAGTGATATGTTTAAACTAGGACCCTCAGTCCCATGGACTATCAATGAGAAGGTTCCCAAATGTCTAAGACACTTATGAAAATGGGACTTCGCTTCCTAGGTCCTTTAGATGCTTTTTAATATTCTACTTTGCAAGCTTTTCTTATAAACGTAATTTTGGGATATATTTTTAGTGTGTGTTTATCTATCTGTGCTACATTTGTTCAAGAACTCCTCTTAAATTGTAAGACCTATGACCACAATATTTGATATGCAGATTCCTTTTACCCTAATTAAATCAAGGTCAGGATTTGGTTGTGCCTGGAAAGTGAGAAATGTCTGAAATCCCAGGATTCTGCAGAACATTGAAAGGGAGGGGCACTAACAAGAGGGATGACATACTTCAGACTCACCACTGGGAGCAGTGAGTGCAGGGACAGCAATACAGCAGAGTGATCACTGGAAGCAGCTACAGCAGAAAACCAGTGGCCACATGGAGACAAGGCTCTCCACTCTGCAAGGAGAGGTAAATGTGCCTGGACCCAACCCCTACACCCCCACTCAGTCACAGTGCCATGTAGGGGGATTCCTGCTGCTTCTTTGCAACCCCCACACGCAACTAGCTCCCAATCATTTACAGAAACCATATCCTTTTCGTTTAGTTTTTCAAAAAGAAAAAAAAAATAATTCACTTAAAAAAACCGAACAATGCAGGGTCAATTTGATGGTATCTTTAAAAATTAACAGTTGTTTTTCCATGTGAAAAAAATTGTTTACAGCAATACTCAAAGTCCTGGACTTTTCGCTTCAAAAGGCACAGAATTGAGCTTTAAATTTGTTTCCAAATAAATATCTAGTTATAAAGACTACATTGAAGAGAAACTAATGAAATTCCAAGGTGCTCTGGGATGGCTGTTTTATTCTGATCAGTGGTAGATTGCACTATTGACCAAGTGTCAGACATAGAGCGGTACAATGATTGAATAAAAGTGTATACATAATCAGAGCAGAGAAGTTTGCCAAGACCAGCTTTGTTGCCTTTCTCATCATACCAAAAGAAATTATTTTTTTTATTTTATCCCCCCCGCACTCATTTTTTCCTCCCTCTCCTCTTAGATGACAAATAAATTTCTTTTTGCTGCCCCCACTTCCTTTATTGGTGTCTTCGAATAAAATAATGCAAGGTGCCTTAGCTAGTGATGCTGATGAAATATTTGCAGCCCAGATATTAATCTGTTATCAGTTCTGTAGGTGTGAAATGTGATGAAGATGACAGAGAATCATGCTCTGCGAGCCTGAAGTAATTTGTGCCAAAGATATTTAGATCTGTCTTTGGACAGTGCAGATCAGTTATTATGGTAGGGGAAAAGCCCTTGGGGAGCCTACCTTGAAACATATTTCAAATGCCAGGGGAGTTGCATGAAAATTGGATAATGAATGAAATTCTGATTGCAGAAAAATCACTTAGGAATGTGACTGATGCTGCTTGATGCTTCTCTCTATGTAAACCCAAAATGTTTAACAACATACACTTTTGCACTGCAGCTTCTGTAATGGATTCTTTCTCTCAAGTTTGTTTGTTTTTTGAGAAAAGAGGGTGATGGCCTCTCAGAGGAGATAGGTGTTGGGGAATACTAGTTTTATCCATTGGAATTAAAAAACCTAGTAGCTGCCATGATGGTTTAATCGATCAGGACCCAGCATGAAGTACTGACAACCAGTCTGAAATACGTGATGAAACCAAAGCAAGTTCAAAAGAGGTGGCAGTCAGTTTCTTTTAGTGTGTGTAGTGGCAGGGATATTTCCCCATCTAAACTCTCTGTTGACTATCTTTAAGTATTGGAGGGGTAGCCGTGTCAGTCTGGATCTGTAACAGCAACGAAGGGTCCTGTGGCACCTTATAGACTAACAGAGAAGTTTTGAGCATGAGCTTTCGTGAGCACAGACTCACTTCATCAGATGCACCTGATGCATCTGATGAAGTGAGTCTGTGCTCACGAAAGCTCATGCTCAAAACTTCTCTGTTAGTCTATAAGGTGCCACAGGACCCTTCGTTGCTGTTACCTTAAAGTAATGTACATTCCCATACTTCCCCGGAATGGAATGTGTCTCCCATTTACTACCAGAAAAAATATGCATTTCTTAGGATTCTGCTTTAGTCAATGAGATGTTCATTTGATCAAGCACACTAACATTTGGCTCTCTACATATATGTTAGTGGTTTGCACAATTGTATTACAGTATCATAAAGATGTAGGGCTGGAAGGGCCCTTGAGAAGTCATTAAGTGCAGTCCCTTGTTCTGAAGCAGGACCAAATAAGCCTTGACCATCCTTGACAGATGCTGGTCCAATCACTTCTTAAATACCTTCACAACCTCCCTTGGAGGTCTAGGTCTTAACTGCCATTATGATGAGCTATGTATTTCACTCCACAGCTTCAAGAACTGTACGGGTCTTCTGTTTCCTCTCTCTCCTACTTAACCATTGTTTCAGGCATTTCATAAATTCATCACTGAGTTTGCTCCATTTCCAGAAATTCCATGAGCAGTTCCAGTTAGAACGAGTCCCCTTCCCCTCCATTTTTTGCATGTAATTGTTCCACCTGTTTTGTAAGCATCCGCTTGTGCTCTTCAGTCCCAGATCCTGCATTCTGCTTGAAGCAATCAGACCCTTCCATCTAATCCATTCAAAGTCATCCTGACATCAGTGTGGCTTCACTAACATCCACTAGATCACCTAGTCTGACCTCCTGTGTATCACAGGCCAACAGCAGCCACATACTAAACATAGAAATAAGCATAGGTAGGGGACTATATAAATATAAACTGAAATGTCCAAACATCATTCAATTAAAAATAAAATATAAAATAAGAAAATCATTTTTAAAAACCAAAATGAAGGAAAGAAATGCAAAATTTTCCCTAAACAGAAAAAAGGTATAAGTTAACAGAAAAAAGGTATAAGTTAAAAGAAAAAAATAATGAGAAGGGATATATATTACAACAATGAATGTTAACTTTTTAATATTAAGCAGACCTTTTTCTTCAGTTAAACTAGTAGTGGCCATGGGATTCACTAATAGTGCCCAAATACTACTTGCTGTTAGAGTTGGTGTAGAAACAATGATTTTTTTCAATTAAACACTAGACATTTCATGAAAAATGTCATGGAAAAAAGTGGTCCCTCTTCTCCAAACTTACCAGCTTGCAGAATTCAGATAGTTTTCATCTTCAAAACATTTGCAAATGTAAATAGTTGTACAAATAAAGTCAGCACTGCTTCTCAGTACAGTGCAGCCCATCCCTTTTTCGCTAATTCAGTAAATCTATCATCCTGGTTTTACACATTAGAAAAGTGATGCTGAAAATGTAAGTAATCTGCCTAAGGACAAAGAAGAAATCTATGTCAGAGTGGGAATATAACTCTAGAATTCCCGTGGCCCAGTTCTATGTTCAGACTATGAGTCTGCCCTTCTTTCAGTCCTACAAAACCTAGTAGATCTATATTTATTTGTACTGTTGAACAAAATCATGTTGACCACAGTTGTACCCACTGTATGCTTGTTTTACTAAATATACAACCAAGAGAGCAGGAATGGTCACCAAAGCGGTGAGTTTTAAATGCATATTGCAGAATACCTGAAAAAAGCCCATACCCCAAGCACTAAGCCATCAATAACCCAGCCCTAAAGCTAATGACCATCAATATATCAGAATTTTCTCTCTGCAGTTACTTATCTTTGTTACATTTGATTTCATGACAGTTATATTCGTTTTCATAGCTGTATATCAGATCTTCAAATGGACGCATAGGAGGGGCCTGGTTTTCAAATGTCCAGATTTCCAAGGTGTTCTGTCAACAGTAAATCAACAGAACGTGGCACTTCTGTTGACTGTGTTCTGCCACTCCCCACAAAGAATAACACCGTTGTTGACAGATTCTGTTGACTGAAAGCTGGTCTGGATACTCTGGTGAGCTCTCTATTGACAGACAGGGCTTCCAGGACACTGGGCTGCCCTGTCTGCTGTGCTTCTGGTCGGCCATTTTGTCTAGAGAGTGGCTGGGCAGTCCAACTGCTCTCTCTCAACAGAACGGATCTCTCTTTCAGTCAGTTTTGGCAATCTGGCTATGAGGTATTGACAGAAGTTTTATCAGAAGAAATGTCTATTTACAAAACTCTCTAGCATGGACATAGCCTTAGGAAGGGGCCCAATTGGACAGCTGCTAAGGAGGAATCAGCTGTGGGAGAAACAATGGACTGTAACACTGTGCTTGTGCAGAAGAGGACCCTCCTTCTACTGTTCTGGCCTATTGATTTATATGAATTTGTGGGCTTCAGTTTTCAACAGTGCCTGCACTATTAATGCTTCCTTTTGAAACACATTTCATTTTACCAGAAGTTTAGTTCTGGTTATGGGCTTGGATTTTTCCATGCACATGCACCAATGTTCACTTGCAGCAATCACAAATGGGGTGCTTGCAAATCTAAATCTGGGTTACTTTCTTCTGAAACAGTTGCAAAGCATTATTCACAGCTCTAGCTCACACCCTTAGAAGGGGATCCTTCAGTGAAAAACAGGGGCTACCTTTTTTATATTTTGAATTTCCGTGACAAAGGGGAAAAGATGGTGAGTGGCCAGAGGACACGGAATTGAGAAGGTTTCTTCCTTACCAATATAACAGGCAGTTGGATGGAAAATGTTGGGAAACTTGTACAACTACTGCCCTTCGCTTTTCTTCTTGTGTGGGGGATAAGCCATGGACTTTGATGCCGTTCTGGCCCCTTTCACAAACACTTCATTAAAACTGCTTTGAGACAATATAGGGGAAAAGTATATTTGTGCCTTAATGATATTCTTTTATGGAAGGAGGGGGTTTGTGATGACAGCTGCATTTCATCTGGAACATAGTATTTAATTTTGCATACAAAGAAGCCAGTGCTGTGCTTTTTGGCCCATTTCTCAGAAGTTTTCAGAAATTGCTGTTTTCACCCATGCCAGTGGGAGTTGCAGATGCTTAACCCCTCTTCAGATGAGGCCCTTCCACCCCAGGTTTAGCGTTAGCTCTGATAAGTAAGACTACCAGAAATACTGTGGCACCTTATACACTAACAGATATATTGGAGCATAAGCTTTCGTGGGCAAAGGGGCCACAGGACTTCTCATTGTTTATGTGGATACGGACTAGCAGGGCTACCCCATACCCCTCTGATAGGTAAGGTTGTGAGCCATGCTTAGCGGGTTCCGGTACTGAGCCACAGTGGATCAGGAACCTTCTATGTCACATCTGGTAATCACTTCATTTTGTACGTCTCATTGACTTCATCTTCAAAAGGACTGTATTCGTCTACCTTATAGTGGGAGCATGAAACTTAATTCATTGTTTGTAAATGGCTTTGAGCCCCTTAAATGGATGGTGGTTTAGCATATGTGTTGATGTACTAATGAAGACATTTTCTACTCTTACAGGAATTGTGGAGTCAGGCTGCTTGCATTATTATCATTTTAATATACCACAAGATTCAATCAAAACTATTTAAAAACTCAAAATATGATGCCATTTCATGTATATTCTGATAGGCTACATGTTGACTTAGCCTACATAACAAACACAAATATCTTCAAAGTAATTTTTAAAGCAGTTTTCAAACTTTTAAAAATCTTCTCTATGTATGATCCCTGTCCTGGCTTCTATATTCCAAAGTGATAAGATGCAGGAATGTTCACATTCATGAGACAATAGCTTTCACTGAATGCTGTAAAATGAAATAGTCTCTTTCAGTTTTTCCTTTCAGCAAGAAAATTGCATAAATAATACATTTGGGCCTTGCAATACCAAACAAGCACAATAGCTACTTTACAAGTTTCATCAAAATGAAGGCCATCTTTTTCATTTATATTATGAAACTGGTAATACAATATCATCATCTCTGATTGGCTGGAAACATCTAGACTGTGAGCTCTCCTCTCCAGATAATGCCACTAGGTCCCTATGTCAATAGAATGTGTAATGGTGGAATGTAAAAGACATTTTTTTTGTCATTGGTTGGTGATGAACCTTTACAGAAGTAATAATGGACATTGAGGAATAAGCAAAGCTTCCTTGTGAAAAGGAACGAGATAAGTACCTGAAATGTTTCTCTGCCACATTTCAGTGTTCCACATTGGTGTTTATGGTCTTTGTATTTTATTATGTTGGTCTGTTTCAAGGAGGTGGCAATGTTTAACAGAGAGCGGGGTGTGACCAACAGGAAAGTGCTCACGACAAAGTCAATAATTCTGAGTTCTGTTCCTGACTTACCATGTGTCCTTGGTTAAGTTTTCCCATCAATTCAGTATAGAGTGTTGTGAAGCATATATAGTCAATGAGCATAAAATATGCGGAGATTTCCAAGCTCAAGGTGTTTTTTAGAAAAAATGCAAAGATTTATTTCTTACATTTTTCAGAAAATGCTGCTTAGCCTCACATTTAAGCTGCCGTACACTACTGTATTCCTGAGGCCAGCTTCACTTTTGTTCCTTCCTCTAGTTCCTTCTGTTCTCTCCATTAAAAGTTGTCTTTGTCTCCTTTGCCCGTGCTCTCTTTCATGGCTTTCAATTACAGTTCCCCTTAGTCTTGGGCTAGGATTAACTCAGTATCAAATGTAGAGTATGACTAATCTCATAAACCTGCTCTTGGGAGTCCTAGAGGAACCTTGAAGCCCTTTTGGCTACAAATGTTTTTGTATTTTCTGACAGGCTCTTTGTTCCATGGAACAATAGTACATGACGTCTGGGTAAGGGATAATACCTTCTTTCATGAAGTCAGAACTCCACCTAATCTTTTTTTTTTCCAAATATTAGTCACAATGTATTCTTTACTCAAGTTTTTCTTCACAAATGACTGCCCTTCCTTGGACAAATCCCAAATTTGGGGTGAAAAATTCTGGTTAGATCCCAAATAAAGCTTAACTTGGTAGATTGTTCAGTTTCATTTGGAGATGTTGGCTCATGTCTCAAAAGAGGTGTATATAGTAAGCAGGGAAGCTGTTACACACCAAATAGGTAGGCTTTTCAAATAAACTCATTGCTGGTTTTACTCAGCCTGCAGTGAAATCCATTGGGAGCAGAATTAGGTCATTGCTGAGCACTTTTGAACATCTTACCCCTCAAACTGCAGGATAAATTTTATTTACTTTGGCAGTAAACAGCCGTATGTGCCCGCACAGAGACACCAGTTGTGAAAGGGGAGCACTGGTATGCCCAAATGCACCATACCCTATTGTGCTTAACACAGAGCTAGCAGTTCTATCGACTGGACTGCATGCATTGTCTGGTGACCTATCCACTGAGAGGGAATATACCAACAGAGATAAGTTTTTAAAAAGCTGGCTGAGTACCTAGCTCTTTAGTCACAGCTCAGCCTGACCCTCTTGGATCTTTGAAACCCAGCAAGCTTGGACACAACGAAACTATTCTGAAATTCCCCTGAATGCTCTGATATATAACATGCCTGTTTCAGCATACGATAAACCAGTTTGTGCTAGCACAGAGCTCTGAGAATTTTGACCTTCATTTCAAAGTACCTTAGTTTTCCAATCTGTAAAATAGGATAAAATTTTCTTAGGTCTCATAAGCAGCGTGGCCTTTTTTAGTTCCCTTTGGCAAAGTGACTTGACATCTTGCCTATGTCTACACTAGGGAGTTTTGTTGACAAAACCCATGGAGCATCCACATTACCAAGACAGTCTGTCGACAGTAAATCAACAAAACATGGCACTGTTGTTGACAGCATTCTCCTGCTTCCCCTTGAAGCTGAACACCTTTGTCAACAGTGATCTGTCAACAGACAGTCTGGACATTCTGGGGGGTCTTCCTTTAATAGATAGGGCTTCCATGACACCAGACAACCTTGTCTGCTGTGCTTCCGGTTGGCTGCTTTGCTGATAGAGCAGCCGGGCAGTCTAGCCACTCTCTGTCGACAAAGTGATTGCTCTTTTGATCCGCTTTGCAGTCTGGCCACAATCTGTCAACAGATGTTTTATCAGAAGATATCTTCTGACAGTAACTTCTCTTGACAGACTGCTCTAGTGTAGACAGAGCCCTTCTGCTGTATGGAAGTATGAAAATGCAAAGTAGTCTTTAAATAAATTCCTTTCCTTTAACAATCTGAGATGGAAAGATTCAGCTGGTATTATAAAAGTTCTCTTGTTATCATAAGATCCACTTCAGCAAATGTCCCAGCTTGTCCTCCATACTCATCTTCGCAGCCCCACGTGATCTTGAAAGCAGGTTTCTGCAAGGATATACTTGTCTTCTTTGGTTAGCTTAATTTAAAAGCATTTATTTATACCAATTCCAGACCTTTATTATTTAAAAAATTGGTATTTTATATACTGCTACTCATTTACAGGGATCTTTTTGTTTTGATTTGACTCAGAATGTTAGAGCAAAGCACTTGAATATGAACCTGAGTAGAAACTTTGTCAATGGCTGCTCTCTGATAAATGGGCCAAAATCTTTCAATTCAAACACCTGCGAACTAGGGAAGCTCAAAATCTGGATCTGGATGAGGGTATTTTGGCATATCTTGGCTGTGTCTACACTACAAAAATATCTTTGAAGTTGATTACTGTAAAGTACAACTTCGAAGTAAGCAACTTAAAAGTTGAGCATCTACACACATCTTCCTCTGAAGCTGAACTTTGAAGTAGGGCACTGCTCCATTCCCGGGAATGGAGTAAGGACTTCCAAGTTGGGCCAAGTTCGAAGTAAGGGGAGATGTGTGTAGACTCTCTGCTGGCAACTTCGAAGTCAGGCCTAACTTGGAAGGTAACTTTGAATTTAGTTCCTGCTGTAGGTACCTCCTTTTAGTTTTATAAAAGCACAGCTCTGAGCTGCGATTTGAAACCCAACGTCAACCTTAAAACTACTTGTCCTCTGTCCCTACACTAAATTATTGTTCTGCAAACGTAAACTTGAGTGTGACAGGAATCACATGACTATTATTATATTAATCTTCATCAGTCTACTGTTCTATTACCTTGGCAGTGAACTTGTCAGCACTGACTAAGGAAACAGTCCTGCTGGGACAGTGCTTAGGTAGGAGATCCTTAAGGAGAAAAATCCCAGGTGCTGCAAGCAGTGGTAATGATGATTCCATTGGTGACACTCTTCCCTCTAGATCAGTTTGATTCATGACACCAGCATCATTCCAAGAGGTGCAATCTGAGATAGAAAAACAAAGCACTTCTCCATGTGTATGGCTACGTCTACACGTGAAGCCTACATCGAAGTAGCCTATTTCGATGTGGTGACATCGAAATAGGCTATTTCGATGAATAGCGTCTACACGTCCTCCAGGGCCGGCAACGTCGATGTTCAACTTCGACGTTGCGCAGCCCAACATCGAAATAGGCACAGCGAGGGAACGTCTACATGGCCAAATAGCACACATCGAAATAGGGATGCCAGGAACAGCTGCAGACAGGGTCACCGGGCGGACTAGCACTTCCGGGGCAACAGCTAGCCGCTCCCTTAAAGGGCCCCTCCCAGACACACTCAGCCTGCACAGCACGCGGTCTGAGGAGCCATAGGCACACAGATCCCGGGCGCCGCAGTCATGGACCCCCAGCAGCAGCAGCAGCAGCAGCAGCAGCAGCAGCAGCAGCTATAGGTCCATCCAGCCCTCCCGGCAGGAGCAGGGCTTGCCCTGCTCCATGCCATGCGGGAGGCAGCTGAGCACCTCCTTGCCACACAGGAGGAGATGCCCCCAGGGCAGCAGGGCTCAACCCCTAACCCTGCAGCACCCTGCCCCCATTCCCACCTCACACGCCGGCGGCTGTGGAGCTACCCCACCAGCACCGACTGGTGGGAGCGGCTGGTGCTTGGGGAGTGGGACGACGACCGCTGGCTCAGGAACTTCAGGATGAGCCGGCAGACATTCCTGGAGCTGTGCCAGTGGCTCACCCCCGCACTCAGGCACCAGGACACCGCCATGCGGCGTGCCCTCACAGTGCAGAAACGAGTCGGCACTCCAGACAGCTACCGATCCGTGGGGCAGCAGTTTGGTGTTGGCAAGGCCACCGTTGGGGCTGTCTTCATAGAGGTAAGAGAACCCACGGGGGGAGGGCAGGGCAGGGGAGGGGGGCCCGGGCAGAGGAGGGCAGGGGAGGCCAGGGCAGGCCAGGGCAGGGCAGGGCAGGGCCACGCACACCCTGCTCACCCCTCATTGGTACTGTCCCATGTGCTTTCTCTGCAGGTTGTGCGTGCCATCAATGCCATGCTCCTGCACAGGCTCATGAGGCTGGGGGACCCACATGCCACCATCGCCGCCTTTGCCACCCTGGGCTTCCCCAACTGCTTCAGGGCTCTGGATGGGACTCACATCCCCATCCGCGCCCCGCATCACAGTGGAGGACGATACCTCAATCGAAAGGGCTACCATTCTGTCGTCCTCCAGGCCTTGGTGGACAGCCGGGGACGTTTCCAGGACATTTACGTGGGCTGGCCTGGCAGCACCCACGACGCCCAGGTTTTCCGGAACTCGGGCCTGTGCCGCCGGCTGGAGGCGGGGATCTACATCCCCCAGCGGGAGATCCCTCTGGGGGACACCACCATGCCCTTCTGCGTCATCGCAGATGCGGCCTACCCCCTCCGGCCGTGGCTCATGCACCCCCACACGGGCCATCTCTCCGCTAGCCAGGAGCGCTTCAACGAGTGCCTGAACCACGCGCGCCAGGTGGTGGAGCGCTCGTTTGGCCGCCTGAAGGGACGCTGGAGATGTCTCCTGACCCGCCTGGATGCAGGCCCCAACAACATCCCCCAGATTGTGGGTGCCTGCTGCGCCCTGCACAATTTGGTCGAGAGCAAGGGGGACACCTTTTTCCAGGGCTGGGCTGCGGAGGCTGGCAGGGCACACGTCCAGCCACCTGCTGCCCCCAGTCGGCAGGTGGACCCAGAGGGGACCCGGGTCCGGGAGGCCCTCCGGGCCCACTTTGATGAACAGGCCGCGGGGTGAATTCTGCCCAGGCCCCCTACTGCCCGCCCCTTCCTCCCCCACACTCCTGCCCCAACGCCTACACCATGGAGCACCCCACCACCCCCCCCTGCACTTGTCCTGGACAAATGACAGCACGCACTTGTGGCTGAACGTAAACTTTTTTTTTCTTTCCGAAGCTTTTTTTTTTATGACTGTAAATAAATATGTGAACCACAAACCAAAAACTATGTACAAACGTAGAACAAAAGCAATATGTACAAAAATAAAATAATACAAAGAAACAACTGTCCGCAATAACAAAAAGAAAACCAGGGAGGATAAAGGGGAGAACTATTTACATGGGGGGGACGGGGCAAACTGGGGGCCGAAAAAAACAGGGTCCAACTATATACAAGGGGGGGGGCCACGTCCCAGGCCCCTCGCCCCTATAGCCCGGCACCGGGCGTTGGCGGCCGGGAGCCCCGCCGCACTCACAGCCTGGTCCGTGGCTGGGTGGGAGAGGGCTGGACCGGAAGGTACGGTGGCCGGCGAGTGTCAGGTGGCTCCAGGGGTCCCTCGGCACTCCGGCCCTCGCCGGTGGGTGGCGGGGCGACGGCGGACGGGACAGCGACGGGCAGAGCAGCTGGTGTTGGGGCTGCAGGAGCAGGCAGGGCGGGCGATGTTGCGGCCGACGCGGCATGGGGGGCCGGGTAGTCCACTAGGTGGTTAAATGTGTCCATGTAGGCTCCCCATGCCTCCTGGCGCCAGGCCAGCGCCTGCTCCTGCAGCTGCAGGTGCTGCTCCGCGACCTCCAGCTGCCGACGGTGGATGGTCAGCAGCTGGGGGTCCGTCGCCGTTGGCGGTTGGTGGCGCGGGGTCCGCCGTCTAGCCCGCCGTGGGGCCAGTTGGTCCTCGGCTGAGGGGCTGCCCTGCAGCGATGGTCCCGGAGGGCTCTCCGGGACGACTGATGCCTCGCCGGCGCTCTCTTCCGGTCCTTCTGATGGTGCAGGTGCAGGACACAGGAGAGGAGGGGGGGAAGAAGAATGGAGACAGGCGTTAGTGTGGCCCCGAGCCGTGGCCTTTGTCCCCCCAGCCCTGTGCTGCAGGTTCCCCATCCCCATCCCCGGGAGATGCTGCTGTGATGGATGGGGTTCAGGGGTCCCCCTGCCCTGCACCCCGTCCCCTGGTGGGAGCGACTCTCACTTCACCCTGCAGGGTCTGAGAGCAGGAGCAGGAGAGGTTTCTTAGGCCACAGATGCCCAGTTTCTCCCAGGAGTGACAGCACCAGCTGTCGGAAGAGACAGTCCTTCCAACCCGTCGTGGGGAGAAGACCCCAAGGGGTGCCCCTCGGGGATGCAGCTTTCCCCCTCCTCAGGCTGGCTGCCTTCCAGCTCTCCCTTCCCCTAGCCTCTACCTGTGGGCCCTGCCCTCACCCCCCAAGTCCAAGCCAGCTCGGCTCCTCCCTCCTGTTTGTTCAGGGCAGAGGTGTCACCTGCCAGCCGTAGCCCCAGGATCCTCCTTTGGCCCTGGGAGCTATTCGGCTCTTGGTGCTCATATGTAGCCTGAGTCTCCCTTTGGCACTCCCCCCACTCCATCACATGCTGCTGCTGCGGGGTGTCCCACCCCCTCCTCCCAGCGGCCCCTCGAGGTTCCGCTTCCCCCTGGCCCGGGGATGGGGCATGGCACTGTCATGCGGGGTGGGGGGGGCAGGGGCTGATGGATGCAGTGCTATGAGGGCCATGGCCCTGGTGTCCTTGGGGCCATGGCCATGTGAGCATGTGGGGGGCCCTGGACACATATCTCTTACCCCCGCCCCTCAAGCCCAGGGGTGTCCACCAGAGGGGGGTACCTATCTGTCGGTCCGCTCCCACGGTCCGGAGATCCCCGGGGGGCGGAGGCCCTGCTGCTGCTCCGGGATGGCAGGAGGAGGATCTGCAGCCCGGATTCTGCAGAGGAGGAGCCCCCCTCCTCCTCCTCCTCCTCCTCCTGCCGCGATGTCCCGGGGGTGGCCTCCGGGTGGCGCCCCTGGGGTGTGGGGCTTGCCTCCGGGGCGGACTCCATCTGCAGGGCCTGCTGGGGCTCGTCGGCCGAGGTGTCAAGGGTGGCCGGAGGGGAGGAGGTGTGCCAGGAGCCCAGGATGTCCCTGAGCTCCCTGTAAAAGGGGCAAGTGACGGGGGCGGCCCCAGATCGGCTGGCCGCATCCCGGGCCCGGGAGTAACCCTGCCGCAGCTCCTTGACCTTACTCCTGACGTGGTCAGGAGTGCGGGCAGGGTGACCCCGGGCAGCCAGGCCGTCGGGCAGCCGAGCGAACGCATCCGCGTTCCGCCTCTTGCTCCCCATTACCTGGAGCACCTCCTCCTCACTCCAGAGCCCCAGCAGGTCCCGCAGCTCGGCCTCCATCCAGAAGGGGCCCCGCTGCCGCTTTCCAGCCTGGCTGCCCTGGTTCCCCTTGGGGGCAGTCCCCTGGGGGTGCTGGGGGGGCTGCCGGCCAGCCATCGCAGCTCTGTGGGGCTGAGGGTGGTGCAGGCTGGCTGCATGTGCAGGCTGCAGCCTGCACGTTCCCTCAGCTTCCTGCAGAGGAAGGGAGGGGGATGGGACCTTTAAGGGGCCGCTTCACGCGGCCACCAGTGAGCTGAGGGGCTGGAGAGAGCGTCTCTCAACCCCCCAGCTGATGGCTGCCATGGAGGACCCGGCAATTTCGACGTTGCGGGACGCAGATCGTCTACACGGTCCCTACTTCGACATTCAACATCGAAGTAGGGCGCTATTCCGATCCCCTCATGAGGTTAGTGACTTCAACGTCTCACCACCTAACGTCGAAGTTAACTTCGAAATAGCGCCCAACGCATGTAGCCGCGACGGGCGCTATTTCGAAGTTAGTGCCGCTACTTCGAAGTAGCGTGCACGTGTAGACACAGCTTATGTGTAATATCTGCCTTTTTCACCAATACACCAGGGACTGAAGTGGGGACCTCTAGGGCTGAGATGATGAACTTCTTGAGCTGAAAAGCCATGCTGCTCTAGCTGGGGGCTGTAATAACTCATACCCTTTATGGATCAGTACAGAGTGGGATCCATGCACACTCATCCATGGTTTACAAGTGGAACACCCTTTACTGCACATGAATGTGCCTGCAAATCACTGCCAGAGATTCCCATTGGAAAGTCCAATATGCCAGCTTTAAATTTAATCCTTAATTGGGGTGAAATATCAAACTTTCATTAAAAGGACAGTTCTGAAAAAAATTCAATATCAGTTCAGAAATGTCAGACCACATTATTGTGGGGCAGTTTGACACTGAATTACGTCCATGAGAGCTGCCACAGTGCCTAACGGAAGTTGTAGTCCAAATAGCTTATGTCTCTCTTCTCATCCAGAAGCTGACCTCTCTCTCCAGACTATATCTCCCATGGTGACCACAGTCGTAGGATTCCCATGATGCATTGCAGTGGTTCAGCTAGAAAGGAGACCACAGTGCATCTTTGAAGATGTGGTACAGCCCACAGAAGAAAATACAAGCATGAGGCGCTGTGGCAGCACACATACTTCAATATCATGCTGACCCAAAATAAATTATTTTGACTCAATTCAGCAAACCGAAAGAAAATATTTACCTATTTTCTGTCAGAATAATTTGAACTAAAGATTTTGTCAAAATCAAAAATATTGATTTTTGTGCAAAATGCATTTTCTGTCAGAAACATTCTGAGGGAAAATTCCCAACCAGCGTTAGTCAATAACTTCTCATTCCTTCGAATCATCTCTCTCACAAGCTATTTCTACTGTGATGACTACATGAACTTGCCAACTAAAAACGACTAAGTAGAGGCCCAACTGGAAACAGTCAATATTGTCTGGTCAGGGGTGAAGTGTTTTGGAGGAGGTTGTTTATCTTATCCTTCCCTGCTTCTTTGATATATCTCTTGTCTTCATAAATTGTGACTTTTGGGGGCAGTGGCTGAGTCTTACTTACAGATGGAAAGTACTTACAAGCTAATGGGTAATATTGTAATACTAATGTTTTAATTAACAAGCTGTTCTCTCAATACATCAGATGCAGTTGCATAGCAGGGGTGGGTGAAGTGATGATTTTAACAAATACAAAGAATTACAGACCCTAGAGCCTTGTGATGTTGCCAAAGAGGCCAAGAAATTGGTTAGTACTGATAACATTGTCATTATCACATATACCGAGACAAAAAAATCTCAAAAGCAAGCGTTCAGTAATGAGTTAAATGCTCACACATAAGATATCATGCACCTCTGTCCATATTGTTGCTTGAACACAGACGAACTGAAGGGCCCTTTACTGCAGTTTCTAAAACTGCACTTTCACCTCCATCATATTACTAAACACAAGTGTATAGATAGGACAGATGCACAAGACGATGAGATATGTAGGGGAAAGTGCATGTATTTGTGTGTATGAAGTCAGAGTATCTGAAATTGAATTTGGATTCCTCATCCTAACTTGTTTGTGTATTCCAGTGACAATATACAGCAGTTTGGCACAATATCACTTCTGTCAGGAATTATTTTGTGGCTTTATTAGCTACTGACAGACAGTGCTATAACCTTTCAAAATTCTCATAGATGCCCATCACAGAGGAGGCTTTTTTCCATTATAAACAAATGCAGAAGCCCAATATGCATGATCATAAAACATGTCATGCAGAAGCCTATGTCAGAGAGTGGGAGATACCCATATTTATGGAAGTTTTTAAATGGGTGAAAGGAGGCTCCTAGTTCAGGAGCAAGCAGCTGCATAGTTCCTTTTTCAATTAAATTATTTAATGAGAAGAACATTTATCTGCTTATTTCAATCTGGTCTTGAAACACCACAGCTCTTCTCAGTCTCATGGCTTTGATGCAGGATTCAGAGAGCATTTGGCTGAAATGTTAAGATGGATCCATTGTAACTGCTTTGCTTTATTATTTTTGCATAACATCAACATTGCTTTCGATGTGGAATTCAAGACATTAATTATACCTTTCACCACAACATCCGGGGAAAAATAACATAATAAATAATTAAAGGATTAACTTTCATCAGCAATTCTCTAGTAAATACTTAATCCTTACATAGCATTTTCACATAAAGATCTCAAAGCACTTTGTACCGGATGATAAATCTCCTGACCTCCATTTTACAGATGGGGAGAATTGAAGCACAAGAAGGCAAAGTGACATTTTGAAGGGAGACAGAAACACAACTCACTTCTCCAGCCAGTGCCCAAGCCATATTGTTTCTCATTTCAGCTTGAGAAAAGTGAAGAAGGCCAACGTTCTTATTTTAGCTTTTTCAAGTCCTTTTTCTCTTCACACTAAGACAAAATTAATGAAGCAAATGTTTAAAACAGTTAAAATGTTAAGGTTCCCAACAAATCTGCTTAGTTGATTTATATCTGGCAGGAGACTCTGGCATATATCTATATCTATAGTTATAGCTATAGCTATATATCTATATCTATGAGCAGCTTCAAGTACTTGTTTCCAAGCTAACTGTATCTGGAAACAATGTTTGGCACTGGCAATAAGCAGAGACATAGAAAAAATATTAAAATCGCTATGGGAGTGACAGGAAAAAATGGAGTGAGACAGATTCCTCCAGTCTTATCCTCTATGATTCTTTTCCAGTTATTGAGTATATAAATTTCAATCCCCTACTACAACTGAGAGGGGAAAAAACCATGATTATCATATCACTCAAAGCTGCACAACTTTAAAATCAGCTGCAATATAAATTCACTCTATATAAAATGACTTTTAATATTCTTTTCCTTAACATAAGTATTAAATTTTGTATGATTAAAAATTTATTTACTCTCTCTTCCTTAATTTAGATTTTTATTTGCTATTATTACCATTCCCATCTGATCTGGGCAAAAACTCTCTCTGAACATTATAGCAAGAGAGAAGGTTAAAAGAGAGTGCACCATTAGCTTGCAACACATACTTGGGCTTTGAAAGCAGATCTCCAAAGAAAATTAAAATTGACCAACCTAAGCAGGTGGCTCAGATGACACTTGGTAAAAGAGGGAGACAGTGTTGTTAAGAGGCCTTTTGCTGAGTTAGTTAATGTGTCAAGAGCTTGTGTGTCACTGCCTAATCCACACTGCAAATCATCTAAACTTTACTATAGTAATGCACGTCTTGATCGCTCCAATAATTCTATACATAGCTCGAGACCTGTTGGTATTATCCCCTCCTTCGAAAAGAGTGGCTCAGCAGATCTCAAAGTTTTCCACCTAGCTGTTGTCAGTCTTTTAAACAGGACAGTTTAATAATAATGCACGTAAAGGCTCTCAAGCAGAATTTTCAGATGAAAGAAATAAACATAGATAGGCATCACCAGACCTGAGTGGCCCTAAACTGGGATCCAGATCTAAGTTTGGCAGCTGATTCCTTTCTCTCTTGGCCTGAATCAGAATATCTGATCTGCACACTCTCCCCACTCCCACACCCTTAGGATAACATGGTTCAAGCTCCATCTCCACAAGGGGGGGGGGGAACTATTAGTTTACGTATTATCTAAAACACCTAGGACCAGAGTGTCCTTCACAATCCCCAGTTTACAAATGGCTTGTATTCCTGAAGTTCATTTGTAAGTCGGTTGTTCGGAACTCAGAACACATTTTCCCATAGAAACAATGTTATAAACGGTAGACAGGTTCCCAGGTTAGCCCACAAAAGTTTATTTAACCCATAAATGTATCTGAAATACGGTATATTTGCAATAAAAATAGAAATAGCTTTCTGTTTTTCTGTTTTTCTATTTAACTTTGAATGCTAGTGCTTGAGGAAAGGCATGTTTAATTAGAGGAGGATGAGAAGGTAGGTGGAGATTCTGAAGAGGACTTCTGTCCATCCCATGGCCAACCACAATTCCCCCTGCTCCCCTCCCCACCAGCCCCCCTCCCACACACACACAACAGGCTGCACCCAGCCTCTGCTCATGAAGAGGTGGCAAACAGTCCAGGCATGGGCTGGAGAGCCGCGTCTACACGTGCACGCTACTTCGAAGTAGCGGCACTAACTTCGAAATAGCGCCCGTCGCGGCTACACGCGTCGGGCGCTATTTCGAAGTTAACTTCGACGTTAGGCGGCGAGACGTCGAAGTCGCTAACCTCATGAGGGGATAGGAATAGCGCCCTACTTCGACGTTCAACGTTGAAGTAGGGACCGTGTAGTCGTTGCGCGTCCCGCAACGTCGAAATTGCCGGGTCCTCCATGGCGGCCATCAGCTGGGGGGTTGAGAGACGCTCTCTCCAGCCCCTCAGCTCACTGGTGGCCACGTGGAGCGGCCCCTTAAAGGTCCCCTCCCCCTCCCTTCCTGTGCAGGAAGCTGAGGGATCGTGCAGGCAGCAGCCTGCACACACGGCCAGCTTGCACCTACCTCAGCCCCCCACCCAGCTGCGATGGCTGCCTGGCAGCCCCCCCAGGACCCCCAGGGGACCCCCCCCAAGGGGAGCCAGGGCTCACAGCCCAGCCAGAAGGACAGCCAGGCTGGGAAGCGGCAGCGGAGCCCCTCCTGGACGGAGGCCGAGCTGCGGGACCTGCTGGGCCTCTGGAGCGAGAAGGAGGTGCTCCAGGTAATGGGGAGCAAGAGGCGGAACGCAGATGCGTTCGCTCGGCTGGCCGACGGCCTGGCTGCCTGGGGTCACCATGCCCGCACTCCTGACCACGTCAGGAGTAAGGTCAAGGAGCTGCGGCAGGGTTACTCCCGGGCCCGGGATGCGGCCAGCCGATCTGGGGCCGCCCCCTTCACTTGCCCCTTTTACAGGGAGCTCAGGGACATCCTGGGCTCCCGGCACACCTCCTCCCCTCCGGCCACCCTTGACACCTCGGCCGACGAGCCCCAGCAGGCCCTGCAGACGGAGTCCGCCCCGGAGGCAAGCCCCGCACCCCGGGGGCCCCCGCCGGAGGCCACCCCCGGGACATCGCGGCAGGAGGAGGAGGAGGAGGAGGAGGGGGGCTCCTCCTCTGCAGAATCCGGGCTGCAGATCCTCCTCCTGCCATCCCGGAGCAGCAGCAGGGCCTCCGCCCCCTGGGGATCTCTGGACCATGGGAGCAGACCGACAGGTAGGTACCCCCCTCTGGTGGACACCCCTGGGCTTGAGGGGCGGGGGTAAGAGATATGTGTCCAGGGCCCCCCCACATGCTCACATGGCCATGGCCCCAAGGACACCAGGGCCATGGCCCTCACAGCACTGCAGCCATCAGCCCCTGCCCCCCCCCACCCCGCATGACAGTGCCATGCCCCATCCCCGGGCCAGGGGGGAGCGGAACCTCGAGGGGCCCCCGGGAGGAGGGGGTGGGACACCCCGCAGCAGCAGCATGTGATGGAGTGGGGGGAGGGCCAAAGGGAGACTCAGGCTACATATGAGCACCAAGAGCCGAATAGCTCCCAGGGCAAAGGAGGATCCTGGGGCTACAGCTGGCAGGTGACACCTCTGCCCTGAACAAACAGGAGGGAGGAGCCGAGCTGGCTTGGACTTTGGGGTCGAGGGCGGGGGCCACAGGTAGAGGCTAGGGTAGGGAAAGGTGGAAGGCAGCCAGCCTGAGGAGGGGGAAAGCTGCATCCCAGAGGGGCACACCTTGGGGTCTTCTCCCTACGACGGGTTGGAAGGACTGTCTCTTCCGACAGCTGGTGCTGTCACTCCTGGGAGAAACTGGGCATCTGTGGCCTAAGAAACCTCTCCTGAGCCGTGTCTACACGTGCACGCTACTTCAAAGTAGCAGCACTAACTTCGAAATAGCGCTCGTCACGGCTACACGTGTTGGGCGCTATTTCGATGTTAACATCGACGTTAGGCGGCGAGACGTTGAAGCCACTAACCCCATGAGGGGATGGGAATAGCGCCCTACTTCGACGTTCAACGTCGAAGTAGGGATCGTGTAGTCGTTGTGCGTCCCGCAACTTCGAAATTGCAGGGTCCGCCATGGTGGCCATCAGCTGAGGGGTTGAGAGACGCTCTCTGTCCAGCCCCTGTGGGGTTCTATGGTCACCGTGTGCAGCAGCCCTTAGCCCAGGACTTCTGGCTGCTGCTGCTGCAGCTGGGGATCCATGCTGCATGCACAGGGTCTGCAACCAGTTGTCGGCTCTGTGGATCTTGTGTTGTTTAGTGCAACTGTGTCTGGGAGGGGCCCTTTAAGAGAGCGGCTTGCTTTTGAGTCCGCCCTGTGACCCTGTCTGCAGCTGTGCCTGGCACCCTTATTTCGATGTGTGCTACTTTGGCATGTAGACATTCCCTTGCAGCGCCTATTTCGATGTGGTGATGCGCAACGTCAATGTTGAACGTCGACGTTGCCAGCCCTGGAGGACATGTAGACGTTATTCATCGAAATAGCCTATTTCGATGTCGCTACATCGAAATAAGCTACTTCGATGTAGGCTTCACGTGTAGACGTAGCCCTGCTGTCAGACCCTGCGGGGTGAAGTGAGAGTCGCTCCCACCAGGGGACGGGGTGCAGGGCAGGGGGACCCCTGAACCCCATCCATCACAGCAGCATCTCCCGGGGACGGGGATGGGGAACCTGCAGCACAGGGCTGGGGGGACAAAGGCCACGGCTCGGGGCCCACACTAACGCCTGTCTCCATTCTTCTTCCCCCCCTCCTCTCCTGTGTCCTGCACCTGCACCATCAGAAGGACCGGAAGAGAGCGCCGGCGAGGCATCAGTCGTCCCGGAGAGCCCTCAGGGACCATCGCTCCAGGGCAGCCCCTCGGCCGAGGACCGACCGGCCCCATGGCGGGCTAGACGGCGGACCCCGCACCACCAACAGCCGATGGCGACGGACCCCCAGCTGCTGGCCATCCACCGTCGGCAGCTGGAGGTCGCGGAGCAGCACCTGCAGCTGCAGGAGCGGGCGCTGGCCTGGCGCCAGGAGGCATGGGGGGCCTCCATGGAGACATTTAACCGCTTGGTGGACTACCTGGCCCCCCATGCCGCGCCGTCCGCCGCATCCCCCGCCCTGCCTGCTCCAGCAGCCCCTCCACCAGCTGCTCCGCCCGTCACCGTCCCATCCGCCGTCGCCCTGCCTCCCACCGCCGAGGGCCGGAGCGCCGAGGGACCCCTGGAGCCACCTGAGACTCGCTGGCCATCCTACCTTCCGGTCCGGCCCACCCCCACCCAGCCCCGGACAAGGCTGCGACCGCGGCGGGGCTCCCAGCCGCCAACGCCCAGTGCCGGGCTATAGGGGCGAGGGGCCCGGGACGTGGCCCCCCCCTTGTATATAGTTGGACCCTGTTATTTATTTGTTGCCCCCCATTTGCCCCATCCCCCCCATGTAAATAGTTCTCCCCTTTATCCTCCCTGGTTTTCTTTTTATTATTCAGGACAATTGTTTCTTTGTATTGTTTTATTTTTGTACATATTACTTTTTTTCAACGTTTGTACATAGTTTGTTTTTGGTTCAAATATTTACAGTTCCAAAAAAAAGGTTCTGAAACAAAAAAAGAAGTTAAAGTTCAGCCACAAATGCGTGCTGTCATTTGTCCAGGACAAGTGGGAGGGGGGTGCGGTGGGGTGCTCCATGGTGTAGGCGTTGGGGCAGGAGTGTGGTGGAGGAAGAGGCGGGCAGTAGGGGGCCTGGGCAGAGTTCACCCCACGGCCTCTTCATCATAGTGGGCCCGCAGGGCCTCCCGGACCCGGGTCCCCTCGGGGTCCACCTGCCGACTGGGGGCAGCAGGTGGCTGGATGTCTGCCCTGCCGGCCTCCGCAGCCCAGCCCTGGAAAAAGGTGTCCCCTTTGCTCTCTACCAAATTGTGCAGGGCGCAGCAGGCACCCACAATCTGGGGGATGTTGTTGGGGCCTGCATCCAGACAGGTCAGGAGACATCTCCAGCGTCCCTTCAGGTGGCCAAACGAGCGCTCCACCACCTGGCGCGCATGGTTCAGGCGCTTGTTGAAGCACTCCTGGCTAGCGGAGAGATGGCCCGTGTAGGGGTGCATGAGCCACGGCCGGAGGGGGTAGGCCGCATCTGCGATGATGCAGAAGGGCATGGTGGTGTCCCCCAGTGGGATCTCCCGCTGGGGGATGTAGGTCCCCGCCTCCAGCCGGCGGCACAGGCCCGAGTTCCGGAAAACCCGGGCGTCGTGGGTGCTGCCAGGCCAGCCCACATAAATGTCCTGGAAACGTCCCCGGCTGTCCACCAAGGCCTGGAGGACGACAGAATGGTAGCCCTTTCGGTTGAGGTATCGTCCTCCACTGTGATGCGGGGCGCGGATGGGGATGTGAGTCCCATCCAGAGCCCCGAAGCAGTTGGGGAAGCCCAGGGTGGCAAAGGCCGCGATGGTGGCATGTGGGTCCCCCAGCCTCACGAGCCTGTGCAGGAGCATGGCGTTGATGGCACGCACAACCTGCAGAGAAAGCACATGGGACAGCACCAATGAGGGGTGATCAGGGTGTGCGTGGCCCTGCCCTGCCCTGCCCTCCTCTGCCCTGGCCCCCCCGCCCTGCCCTGCCCTCCCCTCCTCCTCGCCTGCCCTGGCCTCCCCTCCCCTCCCCTGCCCTGCCTTCCCCCCGTGGGTTCTCTTACCTCCATGAAGACAGCCCCGACCGTGGCCTTGCCAACACCAAACTGCTGCCCCATGGATTGGTAGCTGTCTGGAGTGGCCAGCTTCCAGACAGCGATGCTGACCCGTTTCTGCACTGTGAGGGCACGCCGCATGGCGGTGTCCTGGTGCCTGAGTGCGGGGGTGAGCCACTGGCACAGCTCCAGAAATGTCTGCCGGCTCATCCTGAAGTTCCTGAGCCAGCGGTCGTCGTCCCACTCCCCAAGCACCAGCCGCTCCCACCAGTCGGTGCTGGTGGGGTAGCTCCACAGCCGCCGGCGTGTGAGGCGGGGGGGGCGGGGTGCTGCAGGGTTAGGGGTTGAGCCCTGCTGCCCTGGGGGCATCTCCTCCTGTGTGGCAAGGAGGTGCTCAGCTGCCTCCCGCATGGCATGGAGCAGGGCAAGCCCCGCTCCTGCCAGGAGGGCTGGGTGGACCTCTGGCTGCTGCTGCTGCTGCTGCTGCTGCTGCTGGGGGTCCATGACTGCGGCGCCCAGGGTCTGTGTGCCTATGGCTCCTCAGACCGCGTGCTGTGCAGGCTGCGTGTGTCTGGGAGGGGCCCTTTAAGGGAGCGGCTAGCTGTTGCCCCGGAAGCGCTAGTCCGCCCTGTGACCCTATCTGCACCTGTGCCTGGCATCCCTATTTCGATGTGTGCTACTTTGGCGTGTAGACGTTCCCTCACTGCGCCTATTTCGATGTTGGGCTGCGCAACGTCGAAGTTGAACATCGATGTTGCCGGCCCTGGAGGACGCGTAGACGCTATTCATCGAAATAGGCTATTTCGATGTCACTACTTCGAAATTAGCTACTTCGATGTCGCGTGCACGTGTAGACGTAGCCGAGGACTCCAGAAGAGCAAGTGGCAGTTATGCAGCTGGCTACCAGAGAGGTAGTGGTTTCCCCTTCATAGCACTGCATCTGTCCAGACACTGGCTGAGTGACCACCTTCTCCTCCTCCAGACAGAACTTAACACTACTTGCCATCTCCTGAGCCTCTTGTCCTGAAGCTGCAGGTGAACTTTTATTTGTATGTGCGGATGGTCATAAGCCAGATGATTGTAACTCAGAGGCTATGTCTACACGTGCAGCCAACATCGAAATAGCTTATTTCGATGTTGCAACATCGAAATAGTCTATTTCGATGAATAACGTCTACACGTCCTACAGGGCTGGCAACGTCGATGTTCAACTTCGACGTTGCTCAGCCCAACATTGAAATAGGCGCAGCGAGGGAACGTCTACACGTCAAAGTAGCACACATCGAAATAGGGATGCCAGGCACAGCTGCAGACAGGGTCACAGGGCGGACTCAACAGCCAGCCGCTCCCTTAAAGGGCCCTTCCCAGACACAGTTGCACTAAACAACACAAGATACACAGAGCTGACAACTGGTTGCAGACCCTGTGCCTGCAGCATAGATCCCCAGCTGCCGCAGAAGCAGCCAGAAGCCCTGGGCTAAGGGCTGCTGCCCACGGTGACCATAGAGCCCCGCAGGGGCTGGAGAGAGAGCATCTCTCAATCCCCCAGCTGATGGCCGCCATGGAGGACCCAGCAATTTCGACGTTGCGGGACGCGGATCGTCTACACGGTCCCTACTTCGACGTTGAACGTCGAAGTAGGGCGCTATTCCTATCTCCTCATGAGGTTAGCGACTTCGACGTCTCGCCGCCTAACGTTGAAGTTAACTTCGAAATAGCGCCCGACGCGTGTAGACGCGACGGGCGCTATTTCGAAGTTGGTGCCGCTACTTCGAAGTAGCGTGCACGTGTAGACGCAGCTAGAGAGTGTCTGTATTTCTCAAGGATGCAGTTCTACCTGGCAGTTTGTAAGAGGCTATCGCAGTATATTGTGTATGATCACTTTCTTGCTATATTAATGGCTATTAAGAACCACAGTGTCTTTGTGCTTTGATTTTTCCAGTAGATTAATTTTGTAAAAACGTGTTCAATTTCTGTGCATAAAATATACAGAAAAATGTGTGTGTAAGTGAGAAATAGGGGAATAGCTAAGTTATTTTCCATATTTTGTTTACTCTATCACCATAGAAGTACATCACACACTAGACCTTCGCTACACCTCTGAGACTAGAGCTGATCTGAGAAATGGTTTTCCCATCCTCCAAAACTTTTGAAATTTGAAAATGTTGTTCTTTTGCATGATAGCTGAACACAACATATGAATTTTTCTGTATGAGAAAAACACCATCTACACTTCTGTGCCAAAATCCCTAACAATCTTTTGAGTAAGGGCACTCACCTGGGATGTGGGAAACACAGGTTCACATCCCTTTTATTCCTGATTCTGGAAAGGGAAGTGAAACTACGGTTCCACTATCACACCTGAGCACTCTAACCAGCCAAGAATACTTGGCTCGTCTACAGCCATGGATGGCTAGGTGTAAAAGGCAAGGGAAGGAAATGCGTCCTCTTGGTGTTAGTGCTCAGCTTCTCCCACCTTCCTGCCCCTATTGTAAACATTCTTGAAGGCTCCCACACCAGGCTGTTGAAGCTTGTAGACTGGTGGTTCTTCCCTCCAAAAGGATCTGTTAAATTAAAATTGAAAAGCTTCCCAGCCTGCCAGACCTATTAGCATAACATTGAACTTGTGAAAGAGCCATTAAGTGGTAATGAAATTATTTAGCTGGATGTGCCAAACCTTATTTATTAACAAAAATAGTTGTGCATTACTACAGGACCTTAGTTTAAAATTTGCTCTAAATATTTTATTAGTATGTGGCTGAAGATTATAAAATCACATCTCTAAAATATCCATGCATAGATACTTAGATTCACAATCTGAGTATTCAGTTTTAACCTTTAAATGCTTGGCTCTTCAGAAATATAACTTTTAAAATAGATTCTTCAAAACTATACATTTTAATTTTAATTACAATAATACAAAAACTTGATTCTGAGGTCTTTCTATCCATTCTATCCACCCATTGTCTCCTTTTTCCACCCACTGAAGACAGCTATTAAAGGGCCATTCCTTTTCTTCCCCAGATAGCTAGTCAAATGAGTTTCCCTTTTTCTTCTCACTATTTGATTAACAAGTTTTAAGAGACCCCCCACTAAAATCAGTATCTTACTAAGGTAACATCCTTTGATATGCCTAAAATTTTGGGGAAACTATTTTAACATAAACATATAATGAAATTTCAAAAACATGTCTCGTTATGAAAGTCAAATGAAATAGTGTTCCTTTTCCCTAAAAGCAATGAACTTTGTTATGAACACACTAAAATGCTCTGACTGATTTATTTAAAATAATGCCTTTGTTTCAGTGAGTTTAAATATGTAGTAATCTTGAACGATTACTTTATGAAGGCTTAAGAAAAAAACATCAGCTTAGCAATACTGATGAACAAAATATAACACAGAGAAGGGCAGAATGTATTAGACAATATTTAATGTTGTATTCGGCAGGACAGCTGACTTGCCCTTACTATAAAGTTTTGCAAATAAATCCCTAACAAACTTCTGGGTATACTTGTATATACACACTATATCTATATCTGTATATACCTTCTATCAGCACAGAGCATCCCCAAAATCAGTGGGGTTCCATGGAAGGAGGGGTGTCGTATATGCAATGCACTTTAGGCCTGAGACCTAAAAAATGTCCAGTCACTGGCCATATTGCTACCCCTTATAAAAGAGCATACAGGAGTGTACCAGGTGATGCAGATAGAGAAGATTGTCTTCAGGGGAGAATGAGGGGATACTTCCTGATTTAGCACATAAGACCTCCTTACCCTAGATACATTTTCCAACCCCTTACTTCAAAATATTCAAAACCTGCATTTTATTTTGGTTTATATAGAGTTTAATAGAAATGCAAAGAAACCAAATAATGTAATATATGGGTATATCACCTATATTTGCACATTTCTCCTTAGATTACCTACCTCGTGCTCCCTTTTTAGTCATTTGGCTCTAAAATTGAATCTGAAAGAAAGAAAAATTGGAAAGGACCCTCCTGAATCTACCACAACTGATTGCTTTACCTTGATGCTATAGTAAATTCTGTCCTTTGCTAAGATAACCCTGAAAAGATCTAAGGTACAGTAGATCTGCAAGTACTGCTGATGGAGTGGAAACTACAGTGTGTCAGTAGTGATACTGCAAAATATTTTTAAAACAGTCTCACACTACATCCCCCAAAATAAAGGACCCCAGTGTCTTCTCCCGCTGAAGAGAGGAGTGTAGACTCCCTTTGGACTCAAAGTCACTTGGCTCAAATCAATATTTTGGTGTTAATGAGAGCAGAATTGAACCACTGGGCTTATAAGTAAAACGAGATCTGTCACGGGCTCTTTTATGGAAGATGTTTGAATTTCAACTCCTCTAACCTACAAAGAAACCCAAAGATGATCTTAAAATCTATGTGGGTTTTTTCCCCCTTGGTTCAGCCTTTCCACATTTGTTTCTAAAGAATTCTTACCAGCATTATTGCCTGCAAGTACTTAAATCTTGTGTTCCGTTTGCAGACCCTCTTCTTACTGCATCTTCAAAGTTTGCTGTTTAGTATATCGTGTGACATTTTGCTTGACAAATGTATTCACAAACTCTGCCATACAAATGAGTTATTTTGCAACACCAGTGCTGCTAAATAGCATTTACATTTTATTTCTGGTTATGTGGTTCTGGTTTTGGTTTTTTAAACTGCTTAAAATATTTTTAAATGAGATAGTATATGCTTGAGGCATGTATGCCAGCAGACAAGATAGCATTTCTCTGGCTTTCAAAATCCGCGAAGTGTTGTTCGTGGGTCGCTTTGAGAATGTGTAAAAAGGTATGCTACTTGTTGAGGTGGTAGGCAAATACTTGACATACCAGCTCTTAGCAGTCAGGCAGAGAAGCTCTGTATTGCCATGGCTGTAAGGTACATAGAATCATAGAATCATGGGGGCTGGAAGGGACCTCAGGAGGTCATCTAGTCCAGTCCCTGCTTCAAGCAGGATCAGCCCAACTAAGCTATCCCAGCCAAGACCTTGTCAAGCTGGGACTTAAATACTTCTAGCGATGGAGAATTTACCACATCTCTAAGCAATGCATTCTACTGCATCACCTCCCTCCTGGTGAAGTAGTATTTCCTAATACAGTCATACGCCAAGATACGCCCATTCAAGTTATGAGAATTCAACTTTACAAGGAGTTTCATTTAATATCTCTACTTCAGCTTACGAGGCATTTGTTCGCATTTACGAGGACCAATTTGGAGGCTGGTGGCTGTGGTAGGCAAGCACCAAGGGGATGGAATCAGCTCCGTTGGTCTTGACGAAGAGGCTGTGCGGGCAGGCAGTGGTGCCCTGCGAGAGGGTGGCAGTCTGGTGCGGGGAGGTAGACTCGTCTGAGTCCCAGCCGTAGATCACGCCACACTGTGAGACATGGATGCTGAGCGCATGGCCCATCCCAGACCAGCTGCTGCAGCTCACCCCCTGTAGTGAGTCAGTATGGCCTCCTGCTGACTCAGAGGCAGAGGAGGCTGTGCAGAGGCCCTGGTGGGCGGGCCCGGAACCAGAACACCAGAGGCCCGCCCCTCAGAGGGCGGGGCCCAGGTCTAGAAAGGCCAAGGGCAGGCTCGGGACCCATTAAAGCCTGGGCCTCCGGGCAGGGAGGACGCGTCTGCACGAGCTCCCCGGCGCCAAGGGCGGTGGGCCTGTCGCTGCCCGGCCAGGCCAGAGGAGCAAGCCCCCAGCTGCTCTGAACAACCCCAGATCCAGATGCCCCAGGGGGACTACCCGGACTTCCCAGACCTGCCAGGACCCTCACGCCGGCGGAGACCCCCTGCCTTGGAAGAAGCCCCAGAAGCGGCCAGCCCCAGAGTCCCGGCAGATCCCTGCAGCCCTCAGGCCCAGCATCACCTCGGGTCCACCGTGCTACCGCCGCCCGACTATCCCCATGACATTGATATGAGCGACTGGTCGGAGCCCCCGAAGGTGGACGATTTGGAGGAGACCGACCCTACAGGACCCCCTGACCAGATGGACTGGGACCTTCTGCCGGTGGAGGTAGAGATAGGAAGTGGCCAGGGGAACGACGTTCCTGAACCCATGGCAGTGTGTTGCGGCCTGGATCCCCACTGCCGTGGTCATGTGTGAGCGACCCCCAGGGCCCCGGGCTGGGTCGCAGTGGAGTGGGAGGGCCTGTGACCCCCTACCCACTCCTTGACAGGGCCAGCCTGTGCTGGGCCCGTGCTCAAACCCTTGTGCTGTTGCCCCGCCCCAAACTGAGGGCTGGGGCCTGTGCTCAAACCCTTGTGTTGCTGCCCGGCCCTGGACTGAGGGCTGGGCCAGAATTGTGTTATGGCTGTGAACTGCTGCCCGGCCTGAACTGAGGGCTGGGCCGGTACTGTATTGCTATTGAGAACTGCTGCCCCACCCTAGACTGAGGTCTGGGGCCGGTTTTGGATTGTAACGGTGAACTGCTGACCACGCCAAACTGAGTGCAGGGCTGGTGTTCTAACCCCTTTTTGGGTGCCACCCGCCCTAGGCCAAGGGCTGGGTGTCTCAGGACTCTTACACCCCCCACAGGCGATTAGGGGGCCGTCGCTGCCCTCCCTGTGCAGCTGTGCCTTGGGCACTGCTCACCATCTGTGGCGCTCCCTCCCATTTAGCGCCTGGCTTGCCCGCTGCTGCTGCCTCAGCTGTCGCCAGCGGGACCTCTCTGCCGCGCAGCCCCGCATGAGAGAGGCATCACCCCTCGCCAGCCAGGAGCCCCCTGTGCCTGCCTAGCTCCCCACATGGCCAGCCCCTGGCAGTGCCCCCTCCCCACTTAACCTAAGCTGCGCTCAGGCCGGGCTGCCTCCCTGTGCCCTGCCCGCCCCCTTGCACCAGATTTAATGGGATTTGGTTTTGTTTTAGCAGAAATGGGTGTACATTTTGGGGCTCAGGAACGCATAAAATTTTTTCCCATTGAAATTAATGGTAATTACATTTTCAGCTTATGAGAATTCACCCTAAGAGGGTTTTTTTCAGGAACGAATTACCCTCATAAGGGCCGTGTCTACACGTGCACGCTACTTCGAAGTAGCGGCACCAACTTCGAAATAGCGCCCGTCACAGCTACACGTGTTGGGCGCTATTTCGAAGTTGAAATCGACGTTAGGCGGCGAGACGTTGAAGTCGCTAACCCCATGAGGGGATGGGAATAGTGCCCTACTTCGAAGTTGAACATCGAAGTAGGGCACGTGTAGACGATCCGCGTCCCGCAACATCGAAATAGCGGGGTCTGCCATGGCAGCCATCAGCTGAGGGGTTGAGAGACGCTCTCTCTCTCCAGCCCCTGCGGGGCTCTATGGTCACCTTGTGCAGCAGCCCTTAGCCCAGGGCTTCTGGCTGCTGCTGCTGCAGCTGGGGATCCATGCTGCATGCACAGGTTCTGCAACCAGTTGTCGGCTCTATGGATCTTGTGTAGTTTAGTGCAACTGTGTCTGGGAGGGGCCCTTTAAGGGAGCGGCTTGCTGTTGAGTCCGCCCTGTGACCCTGTCTGCAGCTGTTCCTGGCACCCTTATTTCGATGTGTGCTACTTGGCGTGTAAACGTTCCCTCGCAGCGCCTATTTCGATGTGGTGCTGCCCAATGTCGAAGTTGAACGTCGACGTTGCCAGCCCTGGAGGACGTGTAGACGTTATTCATCGATGTCGCTACATCGAAATAAGCTATTTCGATGTAGCGTGCACGTGTAGACATAGCCAAGGTGGGGGAAGACTGTATCCAACCTATTCCTCTCCTTCTGTAACTTCAGACCATTGCTCCTTATTCTGCCATCTGTCACCACCGAGAACAGTCACTCTCCATCCTCTTCAGGAAGTTGAAGGCTGCTATTAAATCACCCCTCAGTCTTCTGTTCTGTAAACTAAATAAGCCCAAATCTCTCAGCATCTTCTGATAGGTCATGTGCTCCAGTCCCTTAATTGTTTTTGTTGCCCTCTGCTGAACCTGCTCCAGCACATCCACAACGTTTTTATACTGGGGGGACCAAAACTGGACACAATTTTCCAGATGTGGCCTCACCAGTGCCAAATAGAGGGGGACAACCACTTCTCTAGATCTGCTTGCAATGCTCCTCTTAATGCACCCCAATATGCCATTAGCCTTCTTGGCTACAAAGGCACACTGTTTACTCATATCCAGCCTTTCATCCTTCACAACCCCTAGGTCCCTTTCTGCTGTACTGCTGCTTAGCCAATCAGTCACCAGCCTATAACAGTGCTTGGGATTCTTCCATGCCATGAGTTGTCATAGCTATACTCAACAAACACCTGCTCTCAGCAAACATACCATCCATTCCCAAACATCCAGAGTCATACATATCTGGCAAATACAGGTTGTACCTCTCTATTCTGGCACCCTTGGGACCCAACCAGTGCCAAATGAAAGAATTTGCTGAACCATGGGAGGACTGTATTGTCTGGCAACATTACCAACACTTCCACTGCTTACTGGGCTCTTAGAAGACATTTAGGGGTAAATTACAGCTCAATAACAGCACAGAACGCTGAGAGCCAGGACTTTTGACTGTAAACAAACTTTGTGGGACCGCAGGAAACCTGGCCACACCGATGATAAGTGGTCGTCCAGGTGGCTAAAATCATGCTGGATTATGGATGTTGCTGGATGAGTAAGTGCTGGACTAGAGAGGTTGAACCTGTACCACTATTACTTCGAGTGCCCTGATTACATTATACCCACACACTCTATGGCACATTGTATAACATGGCTATAA
Organism: Carettochelys insculpta; assembly: GCF_033958435.1. Taxonomy (NCBI): domain Eukaryota; kingdom Metazoa; phylum Chordata; order Testudines; family Carettochelyidae; genus Carettochelys; species Carettochelys insculpta. The sequence continues at coordinate 257,649,398 of NC_134137.1, forward strand.
AATAATAGACAGCTCACCCCCAATCAATGAAACAGTGTTAGTTTTTCACGAGCAAAATTTATTATTAAGTTAGAGCCAACTCTAGAGTAGAAATTGATTCATTTAAAACACATCTAAGTAATGAATATAGAACTAAATGCAAATTGAAGTCAGGGGATTTTAGTTCTGTTCCTGACTGTGTTACTGCTCTGCTTTGTGACTGTAGGCATGTCACTTCACCTTGCTGTGCCTCTGTCTTCTCTCCTGACCTTTGTGCAGCTTATCCCTTTAGAAAAGGCCTTGGATTCAAGGATCACCTCTTACAAATCCATGGGCTCTGCATAACCAACAAGCAATTGTGAGGCACTGAGCCCCAAGTGAAGCAGTGGAAAAAGTACCCAAAAAGTTACTTGAGGTACAAGTCACCAGTATCCCTGTAGAGAAACACTTGTGTAAAAGTACACACACATGCGCATGCACGCACAGCACATCTTTATTGTACTCAAGTATCCAAAAGTGAAAGCAGCTGCACGTATACTCAAGTAACGTTTTGGGTACTTTTTCCACCTCTGCCTATGTGTGTCAGTAAATGGAAGCTGTGAGTTGTTACCGCCCCCAGCTCGAAAGCCTTGCTATAGCAGCTTGTATATTTAGCTCTGGAGTTCCTCCTTTCAGTCCTTGGTGTATTGGTTAACATGGCATCAGTCACAGTGGTACAGCCCTGAGTTTATTAACTGTAATAAATATAATCAATGAGTAATATTTTTGCTTGTGCAGCTTTTGCCTAAAAATTTCTCTTATGCTGCACAGTGAGAATCTGATTAAAGGAAATGAAGGCTGCAAGATGAGGTTTAAAGAGAGAACAGGAAGAAAGGAAAGCAGCACGTGTTTACTTGATGCCAAAACGCAGTCTAAAGGCAGAGATCACCAGAAGAGAGTCAAGATCTCCCAGTGGTAGCCAGTTTCTCAGATGGTGGATTTGACAGTCATGGCCCAGTCAGGGCTGCCATCCAGATAGGTAATAGAAAATTGGCCTGAGATAGAGAAGGACTCAGTGATTATGACTGCATGTGGGATGAAACGATTCATTTGAATTAAAAGAAAATTGGATGCAGTGGACTCTCAAAAGACACATTGTCACCAGCAACTAAACCACAATTTAGAGTGAAAATATTTCACAGCTTAACTTCTTATATGAACTGAAATTGCAATGACCCTTGATGTTTACAGAAGTCATTTCTTTAGTGTTTTGTTACCCAAATTTCTGTTTTAGATTTGGCTGCTTGCTTACTTGCTTGTTTGTTTTTTCAGTTGTGCATAATATCAGCACTAGGCAAGCAATGCCTTGATTTTGTAAGCTTTGTCCTTTCTCCTCCTTTAAACCCCCACCCTTTTGTTTTAATTGCTACAACGCATGTTACTTCTACTCTTGCAGCCAGATCTCAACAGCCCTTATTGAGTAACAGAGGATAAAGAGTAGGGGTTTTAAAATATACTGTGTCCACTGCTGGGTAGTCCTTATTCACACAAGTAATTCCATTTAATTCTGGTTGGGAAATTCTCCCACACGGTCATGGCCCTCTGCTTGTGAGTAGAGCTTCACATACCTGAAAGCCTCCAAGTGACAAGTACAGCTGTGGTGTTGTGGACCACCTTCCCCTCCAACCCAAGCCATGGGATCTGCAGAAGTTAGGGCCCTTCCCACCCTCTGGTATTTATCACATCCCAGGTGGTGGGAAGATCTCTGTCATGTAGAATCTCCCATCTAGTCCTGCCACTTCTTCTTTTGGCACAGATGGTTTCGGTGGAGGGAGAAAATCTCCTGATGTTCTCCAGGACTCAAACTGGTATTATGGTGTCCTTATGATGCAACCCCCTGCACCAGGTGACTCCAGATCAATACGGGTTGGTCTGGCTGTGTGTGAGGAGACAGGGATTGCAGCTGTTGGATAATTCCCACAGTGCGCAGGTTGCTGGTAGTGTCCATTTGTGGCTCCCAGTGAGGATTAGGAGACTGACGATGTTTGCCTAAATGAAAGCAATTTTTTATAACTCTCATAACACCAGAAAAATTTTAGCCATAGTAATTTTAAAAGTCTAAATGATAGAGAAAAAGAGACATACGAGATTGGATCAGCTATTCCATTTCCCCATGCCAATACAGTCCCCATACAATCCATGGGCAGAACTTTTCTAATAAGTCTCTTTTTTATACTATCTGTACTATCAGGCTACGTCTACACTAGAGAGTTTCGTCAACAGAATGGGGCCTTTTGTCGACACAACTCAGGGAGCCTCTACACACTTAATACAGTCTGTCAACAGATTCTCTACAGAACTCTGCATTTGCCTCAACGGTATTATCCCTCAAAGGCTATGTCTACGCTAGAAGCATCTGTCGACAGTTACAGTCGACATGAAAATCTCGACAGAACATCTTCCGTCGACAGATTGCATCTACACCTCAGCTTGCTCTGTCATCAGAGAACTGCCAGACTGCACTGCCCTCTGGTGCCAGAAAGCAAAATGGCAGCTCTGCAAAGAGGGCTGCCCAGCAACTGCAAGCCCTCTCTGTTGACGGAAGTGTCTACACTGTATTTCTGTTGAAAGTACTCCATCAACGGATTGTTTTGCTTCAAATTTTTGAGGGATAATATTGGCAAGGCAAATGCAGAGTTCTGTTGAGAATCTGTCAACAGAATGCTTTAAGTATGTAGATGCTCCTAAGTTATGTTGCCAGAAGGCCCCTTCTAATGACAAAACTCTCTAGTGTAGACCCAGCTTCAGTGTCTTTTAGCTTTGCAACCGTAGTCCTAGGAGCTAGAGCTAGGGATGTGACAGCAACCCCCGGCTTGAATTGGTTTCCCTTGTATGCAGGTTCAGTGGCTCTCAGCACCCCACTATAAAAGTTGTTTCAGGGCTCCTGACAGTAGTTAGTATTTCTATGCTGCTTCAGATTGTTTAGCATGCAATGTATGACTCAGTATAGCTTAGCACTTCAGCTTGTTTATGAATGTTTTCAATAAAACTTTTTTTCACCAAAAAAACCACCAAATTGTCCAAACTCAAAGGTTATGTCTACACTACATTTTCGAGATTTTTCGAAAGAAGCCTTCTGGAAGATCTCTTCCAAAGGAACTTCTGTTGAAAGAGTGCTTCCACACACAAAAAAGTGGATCAAAAGAGTGATCTATTCTTTCAAAAGAGAGCATCCACACAGCCCTCTCTCTTTCAAAAGAAAAGGCCAGGGACTGAAAAATCATGTGCCATGAGGACTACTCTTTCAAAAGAAGGACCCTGTGGAGCATCTACACACATTTTCTCTTGAAAGAAGCTTTCAAAAAAAGATGCTCTTCCTGAAATGGGAGTGGAAGAGTGCTTTTGAAAGGAGCACTGCATTCTTTTGACTTATTTTTGAAAGAACGCTTCTTGTGCATTGACGTTCCATGGGCTCTTTCAAAAGATCCCCCTTCTTTTGAAAACTCTTTTGAAAGAACTTGCTGGTGTAGATGCAGCCAGAACATCTACATGTTTTCTTTTGAAAGAAGGCGTTCTTCCTGAAGTGGGAGTGGATGAGCACTTTCAAAAGTAATGCCTTGTTCTTTGGATTTACTTTTGAAAGAACGCTTTTTGTGTATAGCCACTTCGTTGGATCTTTCAAAAGGGCCCCCTTTTTAAAAAAAATCTTTTGAAAGAATTTGCTAGTGTAGATGCAGCCCATGTGTTCCTGAAACAAGGCCAACTTTTGTGAAAAGTATGACATGAAAACTTTTTGGAAAAAGTTTGGAAATTATTGAAATATTTTGTTTTGCTATTTCCAGAAGGAAAAATTCTGCTTTTTGCATTTTGAAATGACTTTTCATTTTGAATTTGAAGCTCCCTAGACTGAAAAAAAAGCTAACAGAGAAGAAAATATAAGAGACTGAAATCTAACTAAACTTTTCGATTGGCCCAAGTGAATTTTTTTTACTTCACGAAATTGAGACTTTGAGTTTTATCTTAATTTGGGATGGGGAAAATATTTCAAAACTCAAATATTTGAGACACAGGCAAACACTTTTCTGAACAGTTCTATCTAGCAGGGAAAAATCTGCCTCCCTTACTATTCTTTCACATGAATTCAACACCTAACCAGAGATAAGCACATTGTACCCACTTCTGATCTTAACAGAACTTGTAAGTCCAGACTTTACTGAATCTGGTCCATACATGGTTTACTTCTGCTAATATGATCACCAGTAAAATACTTCAATCTTGCAAAAACTTCAAATTTTGAAATTTTGTTAAAATATTGTAAATGGTAAAAATGATACATTTCTTATTATATATCATTAGATCAGGTCATGGTTATTTTCTTCAAGTTTCCTCAACATTTTTATAAATATTTGACTTAAGATTTTTACAAAGGTTTCCCATCTCTTTTGACAAGCATGAGTGACTGGATAGGCTACAGAGCCTAAAAAGCCCATCAAAATATGAGGGACTTTTGAAGTGCTTATTTCAGAATGTGATGGTAGACTCAGATTTAAGGAGGAGAAAATATGAATGTCATTTTTAATAAAAAAGAAACAGAGGAGGTGTTCTTCCTTCTGTTAATAACTTGGACAGCATCTGCTTAACAAAAATACCCAAAACAATCTTGTTGAAAACAAAGCTACATTTACTTCCCTACTAATTTTAAAAATACTTATTGAAGTTCACTCAAAACCAGCATTTTAAAGATAGATATTTTTTCCAAGGGGAGCTGTTTTCTCATTGATCGGAGGACGCAGAGGAGTTGCAGCCAGGTTAGATGCTCATATTACCATTAGTAACAGAGAGGAAGCCATGCTAGTCCATATGCTATCAAAACAAAAATCAGTCAAGTAGCACTTTAAAGACTAGCAAAATAGTTTATTAGGTGAGCTTTCGTGGGACAGACCCACTTCTTCAGACCATAGCCAGACCAGAACAGACTCAATATTTAAGACACAGAGAACCAAAAACAGTAAGCAAGGAGGACAGATCAGAAAAAGATAATCAAGGTGAGCAAATCAGAGAGTGGAGGGGTTGGGGGAGAAGGTCAAGAATTAGATTGAGCCAAGTACGCAGACAAGCCCCTATAGTGACTATTACTGAAGAAGAATTTTCGCACCGTTCTGGAAAGGGAAGCAGCCGAGCTGGCTTTTATATTCAAATTCGGCACATTAACACATGGTTTAAATTGTGATGAAAACTTTCTGAGTCACTATAGGGGCTCGTCTGCATACTTGGCTCAATCTAATTCTTGACCTTCCCCCCCACCCCTCCACTCTCTGATTTGCTCACCTTGATTATCTTTTTCTGATTTGTCCCCCTTGATTACTGTTTTTGGTTCTCTGTGCCTTACATATTGAGTCTGTTCTGGTATGGCTATGGTCTGAAGAAGTGGGTCTGTCCCACGAAAGCTCACCTAATAAACTATTTTGCTAGTCTTTAAAGTGCTACTTGACTGCTTTTTGTTTTGATATTACCATTAGCAGTACCTCCAGTAATTACCCTGACTCTTCTTCCTGCCTCATTTTTCCTTTGCAATTTGCTCCTCTGCCCTCGGGTCCAGGAGCCCAATGAGACAAATGGTTCTCAGGAAAAAGAATGTAGAGAATGCATTGCAACCACTGTCACCTTTTCCATACCATCAAAGATTGGAGACTAACGATTTTATTAGATCGTGAGCTTTTATGCATAAAGCCCCATGATGGTCAGCTCATGACCTAATTTTTTTGTAGTCTTTAAGGGTAGGTCTAAACAGCCTACATAGGTCTACAAGTTGTTTCAAAATAACTATTCTAGCATCTACACAATGCAACTGTTATTTTGAAATAATTTCGAAACAGCGGTTAGCTTTTTTTTTTAATTGGTAAACCTCATTGGGGGTGTATCTACACTGCCCCTCTTTCAGAAGGGGCATGTAAATGCAGCAGATTGAAAATGCTAATGAGGCACTGATATGAACATTCTGTTATGATATAATATTCTTTTCTATAGCTATTTTGAAAAAGGTGTTGTTAATATGGAATAGAGCCTATTTTGAAATAAGCCAGAGTGTGTACAATGGCTCTATTTCTAAATAGGTTCTATGTGTGTAAATGCTGTGTTTCAAAGTAGCTAAGTGCTATTTTGAAATGCATTTTGTGTGTAGCAGCGTTATTTCAAAATTAAATATTCTGGAATAGCTATTCCAGAATACAGTATACCCTCAGGAAACATGATTTCGAATTGCACTTAATTTGCATTAACTGGAGTTAAGCGCAAATGAACCTGCCCCCATCCCCAGCCTCTGGTTCCCCCAGCTGGGAGAATGCAGCAGGCACACAGCTTGTTGCAGTGCTGTTTCTCCCAGCTGGAAGAAAATACACTGCAAGCAGCTGTGTGTCCTGCAGCTGGGAAAAGCTGGGGTCCCTGTGGCTGCCCCTTCACACTTCCTCCAGCTGCCTGCTCCCCCAGCCAGGGGAATTCCGGGAATCTCCCAACACCCCCACCCCAATTTATGTGAAATTCAATTTTGGCAGCAGTTGCCTAGGATGCAACTCCTGCATAAATGGAGGGATTACTGTAGTCTATTTTGAAATAAGGCTGCTGTGTAGACATACCCTAAGGTACGACAGGACTTGTTCTTTGTGAAGCTGTGGCTATTCCTCTGAGGCAATCACAGATTGGGAGAGCGCTTTTCACCATCCAGTGCTATGTGTTCATTTTTGTGTGTCAAAATACTTACTAGCAGGAACTCAGGTATGTTTTTACCACAGTTGGATGCAGCTGACTTTTACATCACATTAAGCTTTACAATAGCATGTGAGTGCTGGCTCGTAGATTTAGATGGTGACCAGATAGCAAGAGTGAAGAATTTGCAGAGGATGTGGGGTGTAGGTGTAATAAGTGACTAAGAAAAAGGCCTGAATATTTGAACTCCCCCCAGCTATAAAATCAGGACATCTGGGCACCCAGGAATGTATGTCCATCCACTGTAACATGTTCTGTAAATAATACAGTCAGCCACTGCTTTTTATGAACCAAAATTTGGGGCGCATTTTCAGAAGTGCTGAGCCAACTGCAGGTGGAGCAGGGGGTGCTCAGCCATTCTGAAAATCAGTCCCTAAAAACTCATGGTATGGGGAAATATAATAGCCACAAAAGTAAGGGAGAAGCTCTTGTGATGTGACATTAAATTCAAGGTCTGAAGTTGTGCTGGGAATAGTTATTTACACTGCTGGAAGATTTCATATTGAAAGTCCTCGTCCACTGAGAATACTTTCCATCCAGCCCCCAAATACATTAAAAAAAATCCAGTCTAAATACAAAATTCTTACACCTTTATCTATGTATAACATCTCTTTATTTTTATCTATACAGATATGTGAGTAAAGAGATGTATATCTCTAGATATGTGAAATATAAATTGGGATTTTATACACTTATATAACTGCAATACTAAAATAGAGATCACTAATTCAAGGACCAATCTGCTCTTGTTAAAGCCAATAGCAAGACTTCAGTCCACTCATTTCGATACCAAGGGTTTGTCAATACTGTTTTTTGTTTTTTGTTTCTTTCTTTGTTTCTTTCTTTGTTTGTTTGTCTTGGAAGGGCGGTGGGACGGCCTTTTTTCAGAAAAAAAAAACCTTTGTGTCCACACTGCAAATCTTGTTATTCTTGAATAACATAGCATTTAATTTGAAATAGTCACGCCACCAAAACAAATGACTTTTGCCGACCCCCCCACTTTCAATTTTGAAATTAATTCAGTGTGTATTTAGCAGAGGTAAGTACAACTTAATTGTCTTCCAGGGCAGCATCCCATCATTGCTCTTATTTTGAAATTGGGTTTTCTAGTGCGAACGCTCAATTTTTAAACACTCTTGTAGTGCGAATGCTTTCAGAAATGACTTATTTTGATGTTAGAATGTTGACATAAGTTATTTCTGAAAAATCCTGTAGTGTAGACATAATGGGCTTGTCTACACTTACCCCCAACTTCAAAGGTGGCATGTTAATCAGGGCGACGAGAGATTACTAATGAAGTGCTGCGGTGAATACGCAGCACTCCATTAGGCTAATTCTCCCCCATGGCAACTTCAAAGTGTCAAATTTTGAAGTGCCCATGGCTACACACGTGCCGTGGGGGAGAATTAGCCAAATGAGTGCTGTGTATTCACTGCAGCACTTCATTAGCAATCTCCCGTTGCCCTGATTAACATGCCCACTTCGAAGATGCGGGCAAGTGTAGACCCAGCCAATATGAAGTTAGGCCCTTATTTTTAACATCCTAGTCACTTTTTTTTTTTCTTCAAATCAAGATACCAATAGACACAGAAAGGTTGAGCAATCATCACATTTGAAGAGGCAAAGTAAATCACCTGTTAACTGTGAAGAGGTCTGAGAACTGCTTGTTCCTGGTCTTATGACATAATGGACAATGCAAAAATATGTGGCAGACTGTAATGCTGACACATTCAAATCCTGGGTTATGGGATGATAACTTTAGATAGTTAGGCAAAAAAATTAGGTTCATCTTAATAACTCATTTCAAAGTCAATGGGACATAGGCTTGTAAATCACTGGCAGTCCTGAAATTTTTCACTGTTCCACTTGTCAAAATATTAAAAACTTCAGCCATCTTAAAGCCAGATGAATCCCACTGATGTTTAAACACCTGTCTCAATCATTACCTATTTTAATTCAATGCTTACACTTGGAAAATAATGTTATGACACAACATACTAATTGCTTATGTTGGAGTTACCTCTTGAGACTGGTCCATATGTTGGGAACCACTGTTTAACAATGACTTGATCGCTGTCTGAACTTGACACTGACTTTAGGGAAAGGTAAAAAGCTAATTGCTTACCACTACTGAGATGGTGCTGATTACAGAGCAATCAATGGATTTACATGTAGGGTGAAATTTTCCAAAATAGTCAGCCCCAGCCTAACTTTGAGTGCAAACTCTGTGTCTTGGCTGGAATTTTGTTGTCTATTCTATGCCTAGCACAATCAGGGGCCTGGTCCCTGAATGTGGCTCAGAGCCACTATGATAACACATATAATAGTAATACTAATTCTGTTCCCATTCCAATAACTAACATCCGTGAAACACAGTTAAGCCCATACAGGTAGTTTTTGAAAATCCCATCTTTGTAACGAAATATCACCCACAAAAATCAGTAGGTGGGGAGGCTCTCCCCATATGTTATAAGGAATATATGATTTGGAAAGCTGAATGAATGATCTGTCTTATTCTCAGACTCTTGGAAGATGAAGGTTGCCATAGGTCTCTGGAAGAACACTCTTCCCCAGAATGAAAATGATGGCTTTGATATTTCTTTCCTGATGATGTTGATCTCATGAGATTTTTGATGCATTTTAGGCAATATACAAAGGTTCAGAGATTTTTCTAATAGCATATTGTTTTGTATTGATAATTTCATTAATAGAATTAATTTGCTTCCAGTTACATTACAGTTATTATACCTGTGCCACACACCAGGTAGGTCCCATTAATGTGAAATAACTTCAGCATTGTTTCATTGATTTGCTAAGGTGCAAAAGTCACTCAGCCAAATGAGATGTCAATGTATAATAATTCCATCTATTAAATAAAATCAAACTGGTAATAAAGAGACCACTCCTATTACACCAATTTAAAAGCACTAGCAATGTTTTTCAAGTAATCAGTTATTAACACTCTGTGGTCCCTTCTCAAACAACCACAGAACATGTGAAAGATCATCTCCTGTCATTATGCCGACCAGACATAAGCTTTATGGGTGATGCAACAATGGTGTTGCTCTTGAAACAGACCCCTTATAACACAAACTATCAGCTGTGAGGCACCGACGGTAAATTCACTGAAATCAGAGGATGGAAAAAAACTTGAGAATGAAATGGTCAGATTTTCAGCTGTATCGTCAAACATCATTTGGGAAATATCACTGCAGAAACTAGGGGGTATTTAAAAGCACAAGACAGAATTTGCTTGATTGCAAGAACATGTGGAAACATTAGGTTAAATTAATGAAAGTTAAAACAACCTAGCTCAAGTGCTTATCAACTCCCAGACCCTAGGAGAATTTCTCAAACCAATTTGACTAAATACTGTGCTGGAGTAGAGATCAGAGAGCATTCATTTTCACATAAACTTTGCCCTGCAACTGTTGAAGCCAACAGCAGCCATGTGAGCTGTTTTTATTAAGCTTTTATCTATTTTAATATGTTTGCAGCAGTGAATTATTTGATCTTTAGTTGACTGTATCCAAGTGTTCTTCATCTTAACCAGAAGAACATCTATATTGTATAGTCCTTGATCAATCTCTTATAACAGGTTGCATCAACAATGTCAGAAATCCTTGAACTTTTACTTCAGCGGGATTCTGTACAGCAAAAAGCATATATTCGGGAATTAATGTTTACACAACTGGGAGCTATGGACCTGATCCTGCTGTGAGCTATATGCAAACATAGGGGCGCACACACAGAGAGGTTGCTGTAGACTAGGAACCCTGAGCACCGTTTTTGTAAAAGGGATGGCATAAAGAGATGATGGTTTAGGAGGAAGAGTTCTCTTAAATACAGCTGGTTAGGAAATTATTCTCTTCCTCTTTCTTACACCACAATACATTTCAACCATTGAAAACTGCTGGGGCCCTGGTCCTTGACAATGAGGATACAAATAATAAAAAAACAAATCTAGTATCTGCATGAGAGAGAGCAAGTAAGGATTTCTCAGTTTGTAGCTAAACAGTTCCAGCAGCCAGATTCACTACTTAAAGGTGCAGTACCAAAAACCTGAATGTATCTTTTCTTCCACAGTCATAGCCACACACACACACACACAGAATCAGTGTGACTAACCCCAGAACTTCCTGACTTCACTAGTTTCTGTCTCCCCCAGCTCCACCCCCACATTCTCCAGACAGGAGGTGTTTGAAATTAATACTTTTTTTGTTCTCCTTCTGCAAATTTTGTAGCTCTCTCATCACCACCCTGTTAACCAATAGACATTAATTCAATGGTTTACTATGTCCCCCAGTCAGTTCAGAAACAGAAAAAAAACTGCACAAGTTATGCACCGTGCATAATTTACAAGACCCTCTTAAACAAAAATATCCAACCTTAAGAGCAAATGCAGGTTCTGGTGGTAAGAAATATATTCCTTGTGCTTCAGTATCTTGGCATTTTCAAGACAAGACCATTTAAAGGGCATAACCTAGTGAATCACTAGCACCAAAGCCTATCTAAATTAAAGCAATAATAAGATGCTTTTACAAACCATCACCCTTCCTCATTCCCCCTCCCCTGGTTTTTCCACTTCTGACAAATATACCAAATCCAATTTACATAAATTCACTCTGAAAATGTGCTGAGACCAATAGGTTTGATGGAGTCTCCTCTCTTCAAGCTACAACTGACAAATTTGGCTTAGTGTTTATAAATGATAGTCATGGAGAAGCTGTTTCTTATTTGAAGGGGTGGGGGTGTCACAAGAATTTCTTTCATCAGTACTATCCATGCTATGTCCAGATTCATCATTACATGGTGTGAACTTGTGTCTGTCTCTTCTGCAGATGTTTGCTCAAAAGTACCACTATTTGTGTCAGTCTGTATAAATATTTGCTGGAACTACTCTAATACCTCTCGGAGACTTTAGGACAGGAATTGAAAGTCCACAAGACCTGATCTTTTTGTGGTACTTCCAGCATCCAGATTCTATAATATCTTGAGATATTTAGGAAGGAGCCCAGGAAAATAAACATGAATACAAATAAACCTATGTGTGGGAACACAAATACTCCAGCCCAGGCACAATTGGTATTACGCAGCTCCCTCTTTGGTCCAACTTAGTGGTGTCAGGGATTTTTTTCATGGTGTACATTACCATTCTGAAGCTCAACCATGAATAAAAGGGATCTAGCCAAAGACCTCCCTTCCTTCACAAACCAGACCGAGATTTGTAGGAAGCAAGAGAAGAAGCCACATTTTAACTATAAAAAGCTTCTCCGACAACAAGTCTCATCCATCTCAAAGGACACAAGTGACTCCACTTTCTCACACAATCCAGATTATTTGAGGTGTTGTGTGTCGTAAATCAATGCCTGCGGCAGAGCTGGGCTCCAGGCAACCTAACAAGAGCAGGTGACCTGTAGCAGACTGTCTGATTGGTTACGCCACCAAAATGATTAATAAAGTCGGCAGATCAGCTCTTAAACCTAGCAGCAGTTTGGCAGCTGCTCAAAGCATTTGCCCAGCCACAGCTGCGATAGCTTCCATGTCTGCCCTTCCCTAGACTTGTTCCTGCTTTGTTCTAGCCCTGCTCCTGCCTTGAGCCAGTGTTGGATCCAACCTTGCTCCTGCCTGATCTCACTCCAGGTAACCCAGTCCTGACGCTCAGCTCCAATATGTGACTACTGACATTGGCTCAGGCACTTGGCCCCAGACTTCAGCTCTGACCCTGGGCTCTGATTCCTTGTAACCAGCTCCAGCTCCTCATGAAGCCTGACTCCAGTTCCTATTGTTAGACATGATCTTCCGTATTCCAGTCTGACAAGTTCAGTGGTGATTGTGACAACTGTAGTGTGTTCTTAAATCAATGTCCGCTCCTGTTTCTACTATGCCCACACTCCTACCCCACTGAAAAAGCCCAGATTGGACTGATTATCAGTCTGCTCTCTCAGGAGTCCCTGGCTCAGACATCTCTACTCCTGGAAAAATCAAGCTCACTTCCAAGACCACTTGAAGACTTTGTACGGACTGTGCAGGTAATTTTTCTTGATCCAAGTCATGAGTATATGGCCAAAGTCACTCTTCAGGTATTGTGACTGGGACACTAGTCATTTGCTAAATATGCAGCAGACTTCTGACACTTGATAAGAGACGCTTCATGGAATGAGGTTGCTCAGCATTATCATATCTGATTCAACATAAACAACATTAAAGACTAATTGGCATGGATAGAACGTCCATCTGGCCTTCATTGATCAGCCTATGAATCAAGTCCCACAACCACCTGATCCCAAGTTACCAAGAAAAAGAAAGTCATCCTAGCTCCTGCTAATCCTGTCAACTATTGCCACACTCTCCCAACATCATAAGTCCTTTCGCTATGGCCTGGACCCATGCAAGTTGACCAGGTCTGGCCCCACCTTTCCCACATGGAGAAAACACAGTGTCAGGCATCTGGATTATTTCTGTACTGTGGCGGAACCAGTACGCTTCACATGCCATGGTCTGATTTGTCCTCTGATCAGGAAACACCAATCTCCAGCCCCAGTCTGGATGTCTGGGCTGGGCTGGTACCCTTTCTCTCTCCCCAGTATTCCACATCAATACTTATCCATCCGTTTCTTGTTGTTGGTCACTTGGTATCAAACACTCATTCAGCCTTGGCTCTGGTACCCTGCAATACCTGACATGAACCTAAAGGTTTAGTGGACTTTGATGCCTTACAATTCCATGGATGCAAAGATCACCCAAGCATATAGTCACCTTGCACAAGAACTGCATAAGCTGGTAGAGTCTTTTCATTGGGACTGGAAACCTACCAGATAGCTCCCCTAGAATTAACTGCCTTGCCATGCCACCAAGAATTAGTCCATTTTGGGCTAATTTATACACCATATTCATCACTTGTCCTTGGTTTCCCCTGGCTTATTGCCTACAAACCCCACATGCACTGGCAGTCCAGCATGGTATGCTTTGTCTTCCCATCTTGCCAACAGTCTTTCTCCCCAGAGACAACCCAAGAACAGTAACCCTTTTCTGCTTACTTGGTCCTCCAAAGAATTCAAAGGTGTCAAGAGTGGATCAGATGTAACCCAGCCATCTTTACGATCCTTCCACCAGCCCACAAGAGCTCCAGGGCTTCATGTTAAATATCAACACTATGTGGATGCATTCAACAAAAAGGAGTTCAACACCTTACTGCCCCACTGTACCTATGAATGCCCTGTAGTCCTCTTGCTGGAAACAGGGATTCCATTTGTGCACATTTACTCCCTTTTTGAACTCCAGAATGCCTTTAGTTTGGGTTACCTCAAACAACACCAGCGGAAGGAATTTATTTGCCTCACCACCTCCCGAGCTGGGGCCTCAATTTCCTTCCTAGCAAAGAAAGATTGCTCTCTCCAGTCTTGAGTAGACTAACAAGCTCTGAACAAGTTTACAGTCTGAAACCAGTACCCCTTATCACCATTAATGAGCTGTTGGCCTTTGATATACTAAAAAGGGAATTCACCTTGGCATCTAACCTGATTCAACACAGATCCCACTAAATCATTTACAACTGAGACTGACATCTCAAATTTTGCTTCAAGTGCAGTGTTATCTCAGAATGCTGGCCACCAGAAACTAACTCCACCCTGGTGCATGTTACTCTCAAAAGCTAACTCTGGAGGAAAAAAATCACAGTATTTGGGACAAAGAGCTGCTGGTTAGTATTTAAGGAGTGGCACCATGCCCTACCATGGTCCTCACTCCTGATTCGAGTTCGGATGGGTCATAAGAACCTGGAATATTTTCTGTTTGCTAGACCACCATAATCAATACCAGAGTGACTGGTCTCTCTTCTTCATTTGCTTCACTCATGGACCTCAAACCAGGCAAAAGAAGGGTGAAGTAGTCATTAGGCGGAGACCAGGATGTAGCAGCTGTCTAAGGAATCCCAGGCCTGGATTGAAGACTAAGGACATCACATCATCAATGTTAGCAGAGCTGGCCAAGCAGGGCCTGACCAGTGGGCATGGCCCAAGGCACCATGACAGTGGATCCTGGCCTGTGAGCAGTAGATGCTATAGTTACTTGGAGTGTGGGGCCCTGAAGGCTCAGGGCCCAAGGCAGTCGCCTTGCTCACCTTGTCCTTAGGCCAGGCATGAATGTAGGTTTCAGATATTGAAACTAGGCCACAATTTGCTACTTACAAACTACTTTGGTCAATTCAAGATCTAGGATCTGATCAGAAGGAGCTTCTGATGGCCAAGCATATGAGCTCAGATCAACTACATACAGTCCCAAAACGTCTGCACCTGTACCAAGAATCCACTATCAAAATGTCTAGGTCTCCTAAGCCCATGCTTTTATACCTTTGATCTACTATTTCAGTGGGCTGCACTGTAGAACTGCCATGCTCAAAAGAACACTTGGTAATCCTGGGTGCTCGCGAACAGGGTGCGTGCTAACAGGAGGGAGTTTTGAGAGGCTCTCCTGGAGGAGGAGAAGGAAGGAGCAAACTAAAGCACCTTGGGGTAAGTGGCTGCTTATATTTGGGGGTTTTGGGCTTGTGTGTGTGTTTGTTTGTTTGTTTGTTTTGGAGTTTGGAGTGCTGAGCTGAGTGTTTGTTTGAAAGGCCGTGTGCTCAGGCAGGCAGTTGGAAGCTGAGAGTCTTGATTAGGTTTGAATTGAAACACCGTGTGCTGATTGGCTGAGCTGTAGGCAGAGGGAGGAGCTATCAGGGAAGCCGAGCACTTAAACCCCGCTAGTAAGCGACCAGGGAGCTTTGCGACCGGGTGCTCACGAACAGGGTGCGTGCTAACAGGAGGGAGTTTTTGAGAGGGGAGTTTAGAGGGGGAGCTTGGAGGGAGCCAGTGACTTCTATTGCCCTTAAACGTAAATCCTTCATAACAACCTCTATCTGAAACATTTAATTAACCCTCATATATAATTAGAGTAGGAAATGGAGGCAGAAGCCCAGCAGCAGAGTGGGGGCTATCCTGTTTATTGTGTCGAGTGCAGTATGTATGACTACCTACCCTGTGGGTGGGTGGCGTATGTGTGCGCTCGATGCAAGGAGCTCCTGGCCCTCAGAGACCGAGTGCGTGCTTTGGAGGCCAGGGTGGCTGAACTGGAGGAGCTAAGGAAGGCAGAGGTGTTTGTTGATGAGACTTTCCGGGACATAGTAGGGCTGTCCCACCTCCAATCTGACAGTCCTGATGCTGTTACAGAGGATGAAAGGCTCAGGGAAGGAGAGCAGTCAATGGGAGCAGAGGGAAACCATCCCACAGTTGGGACCCTCCTTCCAGAGGGTGCTGTTGTATCCTCTCGTGCGGAGGATACTTCTCCGGGGGAGGGAGTGCCAGCTGTTAGGAAGAAGCAGGTTTTAGTAGTGGGGGATTCGATCATTAGAAATATAGATAGTTGGATTTGTGATGACCGGGAGAACCGTATGGTGACTTGCCTGCCTGGTGCGAAGGTTGCGGATCTCTCGAGGCATCTAGACAGACTTATGGGCAGTGCTGGGGAGGAGCCGGTGGTCGTGGTACATGTCGGTACCAATGACATAGGGAAGGGTAGAAGAGATGTTCTGGAGGCCAAATTTAGGTTACTAGGAAAGAGACTGAAATCCAGAACATCTATGGTGGCATTCTCTGAAATGCTTCCAGTTCCACGCGCAGGGCCAGATAGACAGGCAGAACTTCAGAGTCTCAATGTGTGGATGAGACGATGGTGTAGGGAAGAGGTTTAGATTTATTAGGAACAGGGGACACTTTTGGGGTAGGGGGAGCCTATACAGGAATGATGTGCTCCACCTAAATCAAGGTGGATCCAGACTGCTGGCATTAAACATTAAAAAGGTCGTAGAGCAGTTTTTAAACTAAGAGGTGGGGGAAAGCCGATTGGTGCGGGGGAGCACCTGGATCGGACGGAGACTTCTCTTACACGAGGCTCCATAGATAGGGATTCCCTAGAAGTTAGTCAGATAGGGAACGTGGGAAATAATATATGGGCAAGATCAGATGTGAAACAATCTCATATAAAAAAATCCAACGCGTCTGTGAAAGGCGGACATATAAATAGTGGTAGTTTTTTAACGTGCTTTTACACTAATGCTAGGAGTCTGTCTAATAAGATGAGTGAACTGGAGTACCTCATATCAAAGGAGGAAGTTGACATAATAGGCATCTCAGAAACATGGTGGAATGAGGACAATCAGTGGGACACTATCATACCGGGATATAAATTATATCGGAAAGAAAGAACAGGTCGTGCGGGTGGCGGAGTGGTACTATATGTGAAGGATAATATAGAACCAAATGAAGTAAAAATCCTAAAGGAATCAAAATGTTCCATAGAATCATTATGGATAACAATTCATTCCTCTAATATGAATATGGCATTAGGAATATATTACCGACCACCTAACCAGGACAGTGATAGTGATGCTGAAATGTTAAGGGAGATTAGAGAGGCTATCAAAATAAAAAACACAGTAATAATAGGAGATTTCAATTATCCCCATATTGATTGGGTGCACGTCACCTCAGGACGGGATTCAGAGATTAAATTTCTTGATGCCTTAAATGACTGCTTCTTGGAGCAGCTAGTACAGGAACCCACAAGGGGAGAGTCGATTCTCGATCTAGTCTTGACTGGAACGCAGGATCTGGTCCAAGAGGTAACTGTTACTGGACCGCTTGGAAATAGTGACCACAATATAATAACTTTTAATATTCCTGTGTTGGAAAGAACACCGCAGCGGTCAAACACTCTGGCATTTAATTTCAAAAAGGGGAATTACACTAAAATGAGGAAGCTAGTTAAACAGAAACTAAAAGGTAGAGTAATTAAACTAAAATCCCTGGAAGCTGCATGGAAACTGTTTAAAGACACCATACTAGAGGCCCAAATTAAATGTATACCCCAAATAAAAAAACACAGTAAGAGACCTAACAAAGAACCACCATGGCTAAACAGCCATGTTAAAAAGGCAGTGAGAGAGAAAAGGGCAGCTTTTAAAAAGTGGAAGTCAAATCCTAGTGAGGAAAATAGAAAGGAACATAAACACTCCCAGATTAAGTGTCATAATGTAGTAAGAAAAGCCAAAAAAGATTTTGAGGAACAGCTAGCCAAAAATTCAAAAAACGATAGTAAAATGTTTTTTAAATACATTAGAAGCAGGAAGCCCGCTAAAAAAGCAGTGGGGCCCTTGGACGATAAAGATATAAAAGGAGCGATCAAGGAAGACAGTGCCATTGCGGAGCGATTAAATGATTTCTTTGCTTCAGTCTTCACGGCTGAGGATGTTACAGAGGTTCCTAAATTTGAGCCAGCCTTTTTAGGTGACAAATCTGAGGAACTCACTCAGATTGAAGTGACATTAGAGGAGGTTTTGGAGTTAATTGATAAGCTGAATAGTAACAAGTCTCCAGGACCAGACGGCATTCACCCAAGGGTTCTGAAAGAACTCAAATGTGAAATTGCGGAGTTATTAACAGTGGTTTGTAACCTATCCTTTAAATCCACTTTGGTACCAAATGACTGGAAGATGGCCAATATAACACCAATATTTAAAAAAGGCTCTAGAGGAGACCCTGGCAATTATAGACCGATAAGTTTAACATCAGTACCAGGCAAATTAGTAGAAACACTAGTAAAGAATAAAATTGCAAGGCACGTAGAAGAGCACGAATTGTTGGGCAAAAGTCAGCATGGTTCCTGCAGAGGGAAGTCGTGTCTAACTAATCTATTAGAATTCTTTGAAGGGGTTAATAAACATGCGGACAAGGGGCACCCAGTGGACATAATATACCTAGATTTCCAGAAAGCCTTTGACATGGTCCCACACCAAAGGCTTTTATGTAAATTAGGTGGTCATGGGATAGGAGGAAAGATCCTTTCATGGATCGGGAATTGGTTAAAAGACAGAAAACAAAGGGTGGGAATAAATGGTAAATTTTCACAATGGAGGAGGGTAACTAGTGGTGTTCCCCAGGGGTCAGTCCTGGGACCGATCCTGTTCAACTTGTTCATCAATGATCTAGAAAATGAGGTAAGCAGTGAGGTGGCCAAGTTTGCAGATGACACCAAGTTGTTCAGGACAGTCAAAACCAAAAGGGATTGTGAAGAACTACAAAAAGATCTCAGCAAACTGAGTGATTGGGCAGCAAAATGGCAAATGAAATTTAATGTGGGTAAGTGTAAGGTAATGCATGTTGGAAAAAATAACCCAAATTACACGTACTACATGATGGGGTCAAATTTAGCTACGACAGATCAGGAAAGGGATCTTGGAGTTATAGTGGATAGTTCTCTGAAGACATCCACGCAGTGTGCAGCGGCAGTTAGTAAGGCAAATAGGATGTTAGGAATTATTAAAAAAGGGATCGATAATAAGACAAAAGATATCATACTTCCCCTATATAAAACTATGGTACGCCCACATCTTGAGTACTGCGTGCAGATGTGGTCTCCTCACCTCAAAAAAGATATATTGGCATTAGAAAAGGTTCAGAAAAGGGCAACTAAGATGATTAGGGGCTTGGAACGGGTCCCATATGGGGAGAGGCTAGAGAGACTGGGACTTTTCAGTTTGGAAAAGAGGCGATTGAGGGGCGATATGATAGAGGTATATAAAATCATGAATGGTGTGGAGAAAGTGAATATAGAAAAATTATTTACCTTTTCCCATAATACAAGAACTAGGGGACACCAAATGAAATTGATGGGTAGTAGGTTCAAAACTAATAAAAGGAAATTTTTCTTCACACAGCGCACAGTCAACCTGTGGAACTCCTTGCCCGAGGAGGCTGTGAAGGCCAGGACTCTATTAGGGTTTAAAAAAGAGCTTGATAAATTTTTGCAGGTTAGGTCTATAAATGGCTATTATCCAGGGATAAAGTATGGTGCCCCTAGCCTTCAGAACAAGGGCAAGAGATGGATGGCAGGAGATAAATCACTTGATCATTGTCTTCTGTTCTCCTTCTCTGGGGCACCTGGCATTGGCCACCGTCGGCAGATGGGATGCTGGGCTGGATGGACCTTTGGTCTGACCCAGTATGGCCATTCTTATGTTCTTATGTTCTTATGTTCTTATTGACCTCCTACTAAAGTTTGCACACTTCATCCCATGCAGTAATGGTCCTGTATCACAGGAGATAGCTTGGTTCTTAGAAAGTGTTTCTGTTTTCATGGATCACTGAAATTGTATCAGATAGAAAGCCCCAGTTCGTCTCCTGATTCTGGTAAGAATTCCCAAGTACTCATCTCTTCTGATTATCACCCCTAAACTAATGGACAAACAGAGTCAATCAATACCTGGAGCTGTACGTTTGCTGCTTTTTGAGTTACCACCATGATAACTGGTTCTCGTGCTGTGCTATGATGAATTCAAATATAACTATGCAATCCCTGCCTCAACCCAAATTATGGCTTTTATGGAGAGTTCTTTTGTGTTGGCTGCTGCAGATTTATCCTCACACCTACATCAGGTGCAACAGGAGCTCAAGGAATCCCTGCATCCTGCCAAAGAAGCGTGTAAACACCATGCAGACCAAAACCATCACACTTCACTCGATCTGGTCATAGGGGACATGTGGCTCTCTGTCCAGAACATTAAGTCAACCCACTCACCCACTACACTAGACTACCAGGATCTGCTGCAACAACTCTCACATCTGGTTGTTCCCAGCCTTGCTCTTGCCTTGATCCAGCCTTGGACCCAGCCTTGCTCGTAGTAACCTGGTACTGACCTTCGGCTCTGATTTCTGGCTTCTGATTTTTATCTTTAACCTTTGACTCTGGCACCTGTTTCCTGTCTCCTGGTTTGATCCTGAGCTCTGATTCCCTGCTACCAACTCCTGCTCTAAACACAAAGCTTGACTCCAGTTCCAATTACTAGGCATAACCATCCATGTCTCAATCAATGGTACTGGTTTTCTGCTTCTCTGACTTTTCTTCTGAATAAGATGGCCTGTGACAGAGCTGAAGTCCATACCTTTCTTGGACTTTCAGAAGATTAGAGACAACTAAAAGTGGAACAGAACTTGGTAGGATTAAGTAGAGGGTGCACTAATTTTAAGAAAATGTTTCTATATTTTGATGTTTTTTGATGGTGTAACTTTTGTAAGTAAGGTAAAAAAGGAGTGCAATGTAAGAGGATGGCTGTGTGGAGGAGGGATAGGAGATATTTTCTCAGTAGGGTTTAGCAGAGTGTGGAATACGCTTCTAAGGGAAATTATGGAAAGGCCATTGACTGAGTAAACTGGTAAAAGCACTGAACAGTATTTGGTAGGGAACAATCTTGCTTTGGCAGGGAGAGTTGGATTAGATAGAGTTACATTCTTTTCCAGCTTGTACATTCCATTAATCTATGCATGTGAGAGGAGGGGTTTTTTTAAAAACAAAAAACAAAAAGCCCACCCCAGGAACAGGGGAGAAGGAGTGTCAAAGAAAAAAAATCTAATAAATTCAAATAGAACACGCACCTGGAATTCTTAGGGTCCAATACCAAGGAACAGGTCTCCTGGGACAATCAGGTTCTACTGGCAAAGACTAAGCCTTGGAGTTTGGAAGGGGTGATCACAACTATCTTAGCCAGAACCATGCAGCATTGCATCAGCATTATAGTACAGGTAGGAGAATTTTGAAAAATTGGCCTGGCAAGAAAGATCATGAGCCTAAGGAGATTGCAATTAAAGTCAGCAGATTTTCTCTGATGTGCCAGAAAAAGGAAATAGACTCTTCAAGGAAAACTGAATCATAATATAAAAGATAATCTGTTCACTACACACAATTGTAAGGAAGAGTAAATTACTACAAAGAGTCTTAAGTATAGAATTTATTTAATTAATTTGTTTTAATTAATAAACAAAAAAGTCCTTTTATCCTGAAGCTCAAAGGACCTATAAGTATCTAAAAATATTCCAAATGTAAAAATACTATCTCAGTCCAGATAACACCCTCCCTATATTAATCAACCAACCAGAATTACCCTAAAAATCCTACCCCACTCTATAACTTCAGCTCTCATCAATGCTCAGAGAAAAAAGATGAGTATTGTGGCATACTCTAAAATTCAATCAGACTGGGCTATTTCAAACTTTGAGGATAATAAATTCAAAAGCCAAGGAGTATTCATGGAAAATATCCTGTTTCCTATATATTGAACGAGGAATGGGAGACGGATGATAGCTCACCCACCTTTGCATATTGTAACTGAGCAATGTCACATACTATAGAAAAATAATCTCTCAAGCAGGCAGGTCCTAAATCACTTAGAGCTTTTGTAGTTCAAAGTTAATATCTTTAACTCCACTCGGACACTAAAAGGCACCCAGTGCGCAGCACAGGTGTGAACATTCCTGAGTGTGATAGAGCATTTCACAAGCGGACAGTGGCAGTCATGTTCTGCATTTGCTTTAGTGTGTGAATAGTGTTAAGGTGTAGCCTGACCTACAAACACCTTTTCTCAAAGCAAGAAAGCCATGGACTGACAATAAGTAGGTCTACACCTAAGAGAACATGTGTAGCCAAGTGAGACTGCAAAAAGCAGGCTAACAGATCGTTTTACAGCATCTGAGGATCCAAAAAGATGCTTATCTACTGAACTTGTATAACAAAGATCAAGTGTGCTTCAGCAGTCGAGGGGATGCATATAACCTAGTTCTGGTTTCTCTATTCTGCTGCATCATGGGTCTCAGATGAAATAGGGGCAATGGGCTGTGTATTACGAGAACCACGTTTCTTAAATACAGCCACCAGTAGAATTTTGTTTTGGTTTTGGTTTTTTGGTGACCATAGCAGGCTCCAAAGCATGGGGAGAGATTGGACAAGAGGCATGGGAGGCACGTTTTATGTGTTGGTAGGAGCACAATTTAAAGATTTGCTTCCACAGTGGCTCAAGCCAACCACACACCCCCGCCATCTTGCCCTCGGTCTACCCTCCCAAAAAACAGAGGCCCCTTCCTGCATCTCCCAGCTGTTGCTCCTCAATAGGTGTCACTAAAGGCAGTGAGATATGCTGCCTAGGTCTTTGCACTGGTGCCACCAGCAGGGATCAGAGCCCTGCACTGCGCAGCCTCCTTGGGGGTGCCAAGCAGAGCCTCTGGAGATACATGCAGCCAGGTGCCCTGTGACCCTGCTGCTGCAGCTACTTTGGCAGAAGTGACGGTCCGAGCTCCAGGCGGCTTTAAATGCTATGGCAGTGCTGCTGCACCACTAAGTGCAGCTCTAAGAGCGGGGTGGGGGGCAGCGCCAGGATCTGAGTGGTGCTAAGGGCTAACTGCCTTAGGCCCTGCTCCTTCCATCCTTTTGCTGCAAAGATGGGCCCCCCTCCCACCTGGATCCAGGGCCTGCAGTGGCTGTCAGCCCCATTCCTCATCAGTGAGGCAGTAATGGGGTTCCATTACTGTGGTGCTCCCCTGTGCAGCTCCCTGGCTCCTATCTGGGTGAGGCACAGGGAACCTGAAATTCTGCAGGGGGCTAGTGCATTGCCAACCCACCTTCCCCAGGGCAGGCTGTTACAGAAAGGCCATGAGAAGCAGACAGAGAGAAGGGTCAGCACTTTGACATGTCTATGTGCATATTTAGTTGGTTTTCCTAATGTTCATTCAGTATTTTAGAAAAAAAAATTGTAGGAGCTGAGACCAGGCAAGAATTGGTGGTACTGTGAGAACCCCTGCACTAGTATATTGAAGATTCAGCAAATTTTGCCTCCTTTCTAACCTTCTTACTGAAGCCAGAAACAACATGTTATAAAAAGATGGGGGTGGAAACCTTGCCGTACGCCACATGACAGCACCTTTGGGGCAGAAGAGTAATTGTCAAAAACTATTCTCTGGGCTCTCGCCAGGAAAAAAGTAGCACAACCATTGAAGAATGATGCAATATATTCCATGGTCCATAGGCAAGTTAACAATACTTCACTTTGAACAGTATAGAGGTAACTGATCTAGCAAAATCTGCAAGAATGTATGATCTTCATCTATTGCTAGACAGCTGGTATTATCCGCCAACAGAGTCTCCATCTCCTACAGTCAGGTTTGAACTCAGATAGACTAGAAATGTCAAGAGAATCAAAAACTGTATTTTGGAAATGCATTGATTTCAATAATATCCTTCAAAACCAACTTACAATCATAAAGCTTTTATCAGACTGCTGAGATGGTGATCCAAGACATAGAAGATACCAAGGAAAGTTTAAGACTTCATAATCTTTGCAACTTTTTGCCCTTTCTCCAGTGCTGAATTGGCTTTTTCTAATGTGCCTTAACCTTTTTCTCTGAATGACATCAAGTCTGCTGCAGCAAACAAAAGAACTACAAAATTTGGATTCAACCTTTGCCACAGTTTGAGGGCTTTTAAGTCTGGTGTTATGATTTAGGTTGATTGTTAATTATATTACAAATACATACTTGTCTAAAAAAATTTATGTCATAACTAATTACTATTTTTGAATTTGTTAGGGATTGTAGTGGGGAAGTGGCCCCACTACTG
The DNA here is from genome assembly GCF_033958435.1 of Carettochelys insculpta. Taxonomy (NCBI): domain Eukaryota; kingdom Metazoa; phylum Chordata; order Testudines; family Carettochelyidae; genus Carettochelys; species Carettochelys insculpta. The sequence goes on from NC_134137.1 coordinate 257,673,596, forward strand.
CAGGAAAGGAGTTAATGCAGGCTGGAGAAAGTCTGTGCAGCACCCCAGCCAATGAGGACAGAGCTCTTGGGGAGCCAATCAGAGGGCAGGTTGCTGGAGCAGCCTAATATATAAAGGAGCTGCTCAGCAAAGCTGATTCAGTTGGGTCCTGGCCAGGGAAGCTCCAGCTCTTAGCAAGGCAGGCTCAGAGGAACAGAAGACTGACAGCCTGATGGTCCTGCTGTAAGGGCCAGTAAGATTCAAACTGTCACAAGAAAGTGGCCCAGGGAGTGAAAGGCAGTTAAGGGAGAAAGGAAGAGGGCCAGACAAAGCTACCACCAGAAGGTCCCTGGCCACAGTGGTGGGTGTATGAAGGCAGGACTGCTGTTACACCCCCTAGAAGGGGCATGAGAGATTGCAATGCGTATTACCAGAGGGCAGTGTCCTGAAGAGAATGCTACAAGCTGGGAAGCAATGTGGGTCCAGAGACAAGAGCGTGGTACTAGTGGGATGCAACACAAATGAAACAGGCTAGGGCACCCTGCTGACAGAGCACTAATTCCCAAGGAAACCAGCAGGAGGTACCACAGTGGTGAGTTGTGCCCAGTAACCGGAATTAAGCTACCTTTACTCCCCTTCATCTACTTCTGATACTAAAGCACCTCTTCAAACAAACGTGCACACTCTTCTACCTAAAATTTCATGTTGGAAGCAAGATCATTATACAGTGACCTTATTCAGAATATTACCCTATGGTTTTAATAGTTCCATTTGCTTCTGAGCTGGGAGTAATTTAAAATTCTATAGCAGCTTCACCACCCCAACAAGTGACTGTCAGTAATTTCTCAAGGTCCAAAGAAGTTGTCAAATGTATCACGCCCCAGGAAACAGAGGGCTGGATGTGCACATAGTCTTCCCAATGCAACTTAAACATTTTGCATGGTGAAGTCCTGAGTATAGTGCTAAGCCTGAACCAAGACAGAAACTTATTTGAGCTCAGTGCTGCAGCCAGCCTGTGGGTGATCTAAATTAATGCCATGAGAATGGCATGAGACTGCTTGGCCCGGTCACATATGTTCTGGCTAGGTCTCATGTCTTAAGCACAGTCAGACAGATGGTGAATGAACTTGTGTCAACAGTGAATAATAGGTACCAAAATTAGTATTGTTGCTAAATATACATTTTTAAAACAATACATGCCTAAACTTAGGCTTCTAAATTCACATCTAGATGACTAAATTAGTGGCTAATTTCCAAAAGTGTTATGAACCTCACAGCTTCCACTGAAGTTAAGATTTTTTGAAATGATGCCAGTCTCTGAAATAAGGGACAATATTAGACAAACTTAACTAAAAGCATAGCTAGCAACTCTATCTAAAAATTACACATAGAAATATATTGTTTTTTGAGTAGAGGTAGAGCTGGCAGTTCAAGCTACAGATCAGATTGCATCACACTAACCATTATAAAGCCCTGTTTTCAGTTGCCTGTAACTTTGTCAAACTTTACCCATCAAGTTTTCCTGATCGCTGTCTTCCTCGGGATGATTTTTACATTTCAGCTATTCAGCCAGATCAGAGAATGTGATTAGTATGAAATATGTTATTAAAATGTTTTAAAGTAGAATAAAAACAAAGTGACTAAATGGGGCTTGAAATGTGTCAGGGGAAATCAACTTGCTGTCTGGGACATGTCTGTTGATATCCCCAGAAATATGTACCCTAATTTGGCTTGTGAAAAATCTGTTTGCCTGGCCCACCAACTGAGGAGTGGTGAGGAAGAGGGCAGTTGCCCCCAGGCCAGGCATTTGACAGGGGCGCAGAGCTTTAGCCACTGCCACTGCTGAAGTAGCAGCAGTGGCAGCCAGAGCTTCAGGCACCTTACTATAGTTTCAACCAATTTGCCTGTTACTGAAGTTAGACTTAGTGGCCAGTAATTGTCAGGATGACCTCTGGAGCCCTTTTTAAAAATGGGCTTTATATTCGCTAACCTCCAGTCATTTAGCACAGAAGCTCATTTAAAGGATAGGTTACAAACTATAGTTAGGAATTCTGAAATTTCACATTTGAGTTCTTTCTGGATTCTTGGATGAATACCATCTGGTCCTGCTGACTTATTACTGTTTGATTTATCAATTTATTCCAAAATCTCCACTGACACCTCAATCTGGGACTGTTTCTCAGATTTAACACCTAAAAAGAAAGGCTCAGGTGAGGTACTTTAAAAATTAGCTGTTTTTGAGGCTTTGGCTAGAGTTCTTCAAATTCTTTTTTAGTTCTCCTAATTATATTTTATACTCCATTGGCCAGTTTATGCTCCTTTCTCTTTTACTCATTAGGATTTAACTTCCACTTTTTAAATGATGCCTTTTTATCTCTCACAGCTTCCTATATTTGATTGTTAAGCCATGATGGTGCTTATTTTGTTCTCTTACTATGTTTTTTTTTTAATTTGGTGTATATGTGACCCACATACCCATGTGTGGTTAACTGTCCCATATAGTGGTACCTATACTACTTCACAAAGAAAGAATAAGTGTCCTCTACAACTTGAGCTAAGGGCCTACTGGTCTTGAGTTTGAGCTTTAGCAGTGCCTCCACTAAGCTCCAGAAGCCCCAGATTCAAGTGTGCCTCAAGGTGGTTATATTTAAGTTGTCTCCATTGTGTTGTCTTTGAAAAGTTTCCATGCAGCTTGTAGAGATTTCACTTTTGTCATGATACCTTTTAATTTCAGTTTAACTAACTTCCTCATTTTTGTGTAGTTCCCTTTTCTGAAATTAAATGCCACAGTGTTGCACTGCTGTAATATTTTCCCCTCCACATAGATAGTCACTATTTACAAGCAGTCCAGCTATATTCACCTCTTTGTCCAAATCATGTGCTCCACCTTAGGATTAAATCAAGAATTGCCTCTTCTCTTATGGGTTCCAGAACCAACTGTTCCAAAAAGCAGCCATTTAAGTGTCAAGAAATTTTATCTCTGCATCATGTCCTGCGGTGGAACATACCCAGTGAATGAGGGGATAGTTGAAATCCACCATTATATTGATCTTTTTAATTTTTATAGCTTCTCTCATCTCCCTTAGAAATTCTCAGTCACTATCCGCATCCTGGTCAGCTGGTTGGTAATATTTCCCTACAGCCATACTCTTATTATTAGAGCATGCAATTACTATCCAAAGAGGTTCTATGCTACACTTTGGTTCATTTAATATTTTTTATTTCATATTATTCTATGCTTTCTTTCACAGATCAGGCCATTTCCCCACCACCATGACATGTTCTACTGTTCCGATATATTTTATCCCCTGGTATGTATGTGTCCCATTGCTCATCCTCTTTCTACCAACTTTCTGTGATGCCTATTATATCATATCCTCACTTAATATGAGCCACTCTAGTTCACCCATCTTATTATTTAGACTTCTAGTGTTTGTATATGAGCACTTTAAAAACTTGTCACTATATACCTGTCTGCCATTACACAATGTGATTGAATGGAAGTCTTTCATCTTGCTGTTTATCATCTACTCTTACCCATATTTTATCACCTTCCATCCTCTCCTCTTTACAAGGACATAGAGAATCTCTATTAATCAACCCACCCCTAAGGGATGTCTCTGTCAGATCTACATGCTCCTCTGTACCTGGTGGCTTTTCTGCAAACCTTAATTTAAAAACTGCTGTATGACCTCTTCAATTTTAAGTGCCCAGCATCTGGTTCCATTTTGGTTTAGATGGTGTCCCTCATTCCTGTATAGGCTCTCACTTTCCCAAACCTTTCCCCACTCTACAATAAATCTAAATCTCTCTTCCCTACACCATCCTCTCATCCACACATTGAGACTCTGCAGTTCTGCCTACCTGACATTGAACATGGAATTCAAAGCACTTCAGTCTCTTACCTAACAGCCTAAATTTGGTTGTCGGGACCTTTTCTCCTGTCCTTCCCTAGCTCACTGGTACCTATATGTGCTACAACCACCATTTCCTCCCCAGCATTGCACATAAATTTATCTAGATGTCTCAAGAGATCCACAACCTTCGCACCAGGCAGGCGAGCCACTATGGGGTTCTCTAGGTCATCACAAGCCTAACTGTCTATGTTTCTAATGACTGAAGCCCCTATTGCTAACACACGTCTTTTTCTAACAAGTAGAGTTCCCTCCCCAGGAGAGAGACCCTCAGTGCAAGAGGATACCACAGCATCATTAGAAAAGTGGGCCTTGGTTATGCGATGATTTCTCTTTTCCAGTTGGGCATTCTCCTTCCCTAAGATTTTCACCCCCCTCAAAAGTACAGAAGTTGTCTGATCGGGGTGGGACCATTCTGCTGTGTACTGGAAAGTCTTATCTATGTATCTCTCAGCTTTCCTCAGCTCCTTCAGTTCAACCACCCTGGTCTCCAAAGCCTGTACACAGTCTCTGAGGACCAGGAGCTTCTTAAAACAAACGTATACATATGCCACCTGTCCATAGGGCAGGTATTCATACATGCTACACTGGGTGAAATAAACTGGATAGCACCCACTCTGTTGTTCTCTGCCTGCCTTCATTCTCTTTTCATTTGCAGAGCTAATACCTTTTTGGATTTTGTTAAAGCATGTAGTTCTGGTTTTATTTTAGTTTAAAGAAGTCTAAAAAGTGTTAAATATGTCTAGCCTCCTTCAAATTCCCCCTCTAAGCTCCCTCACAAAACTGCCCTGTTATCTGCTCCTGTTCACAATCTCCTCTGGTGGTTTAGGAGTGAGCTTTCAAGCCCTGTCCTCCTAAGTAGCACTGCCCCGGCTTAAGTCCTGAGGGGTGTTAAAGGGATTAGGGTATCAAGGCCTCATTTAGATGGTCTCAACCTTGCTTAGCATACTGCTAGCCTCACCACATGGTCCTCCAAACAAGCTCACCATTCTGTAACTTTCAGGCAAGCATCATGCACACCACAAACACACACTACAGACAACAACTTATTGCAAGGGTCCTCTAACTGCTCTTCCTTCACCTGGAGAGCTCCTTCACCAAGCTCCCTTAGCTGCTGTTTGGTAGCCCTCCCCTACCCTCAGTCACTTTCACAGTGCTGGTGCAGGGGCTGTGGCTGGGTGGGGCCAGGGATGGAGGATTTGGGATGCAGGTTGAAGCCCTGGGTTGGGGCAGAGGATTAGGACATAGGAAGGGTGGATGAGTGGTCCCAGAGAGGCTTACCATGGCTTCTAGAACTGCTTCCGGTGGATGCTAGGTGGATCTTTTGCCAGGGAGACTCTGCATGCTGCCCTTGTGTCTGCAGGTGACACTCTGAAGTTCACACTGGTCATGGCTCCCGGTCAATGGGAGCTGTGGAGCCAGTTCTGAGGGCAAGGGTCGCACCCAGGGCCTCCCTGTGCCTAGATGCCACAGAAACTTGGCAGTTGCCTCTGGGATCTGTGCAGAACCAGGACACATGGGGATGTTGCCCTAGCCCTGCACCCTTGCTGCACTGCCAACTGGACTTTTAACGCCCACTGGAGCCACCAGTATCCCTTTTCAACTGGAAGTTGCAGTTGAAAACCAGGTGCCTGGCAACCCTACAACAGAAGTAAAGAGGAGCTGTACTTTGAACATATAAAGTGCTATATAGTGATATGCATTCTGAAAAATTGGGCCTAAGTATTGCAAATTGGGCAGCTAAGATTAAGGAATGCTTGAAAATCTCTCCAGAGTTCTCCATCTATGAAATGGGGCTAATTAGACCACCATATTTTTTCCAGGGGCAATGTGGAAATCAATTCATTAATGCTTATGAAAGATTCTGATTCTGTGGTGAAAGCACCACAGAAATTCCCTTGTGGAAATTAATAATTCTGTGTTCAGTGCAGGGTTTGGATGTAGTGTTTTTAAGGCATAGGGGTACACATGGAGAAGGACAAAAAGAAAGATTATCAAATTGAAACAGAAATCTTATGGTATGTCACTCTGAAATTAAAGACTATCAGTGTGTCCATGAGGGGGTCAAATTAAGGTTAACACATCCTTGTTTCTGGTCCTTTCTAACATTTTAGTACCTTCATTTTACAAACTTGTTGTTTTAAATCCCCATAGAATCAGTCAGAAACTAGAGTCTTGGCCATTTCACTACTGAGCACCAGGTGCCCATAAAATTTTAATTTTCAAAAATGAATTAATAATTACAGCTAATTATTGGCAAATAGCCTCCAGCCATCCTGCTTTAAGCCTGTGATCCCATCATAACTCATAAGGGGCAGGCTGGGTCAGTAGCAGGATATGAAATCCCTAAAGAAATGTAGGCGATTCTGTAAGAGGTAGCAGGGGTATCAATTCATTAGGTGGCATTCTCTTCTTCCCCCTCCCCCTCGCCCACAGCCTGTGTCAGGACAATGCCTCAGCAGGGGGTTATTTGATAAGACTATCTTCCCCATGAAATTTAAACCCAGGTCCTGATCTCTTGAGCTAATTAAGAAATCCCATGTCATTATCCCCACCTCACACGGTCCCTGACCTTCATAGCAGAATTTTAGTTCCAGGGTCCTGGCTAAATTCTAAGGGCAGGTAGCTGTATTCTACCTACCTATATTACTCTTGCAGTTTCACATCATTTGCTAAAAGCTGTAAGATAGCATTATTTTAAATAAATATGCTATATTTCACCATAGAAACTGGAGAATTTCAATGACAGTTAAGTGATCTTATTGTAATACCTGTACCGCATGAGGAGTAGGAGAGAGGCCAGACAGTGTAATGTAAGAGTTGAATATTTGTTAGGAAGGAGGTGCCAGACTGCAGCTGGTAGAGTCACAATGGCCATTTAAGGAATGCAGGTGGATGTCTTTGGCAGATTTAAACGGCCACTTAAATGGAAAATCTGGAGGCAAGGCAAAAAACTGGAACTTAGAAATCACTAGACATTTTCCCCATATTCTACAAAGACTTTTCTGCACGTGTTTAGTTTTATGTGCTGTGAATTGCCTTTTGGAGTCTAAATCACCTTGAAAGACAATGGGGCAAATTCCTAATTTTCTAAATATCTTTTTGAAATGAAGCTAAGTCCTGAGATATTTAGATACTTTGGAAAAAAATGCCCTAAGTTATTTCCATTTAAAGAGTAAATTGAGTAGTGTTTTGAGTTTCTTGTACAGGTTGAACCTCTCTAATACAGAACTCTCATTCGGCAACATCCTTAATTTGTCACGATTTTAGTTAGCTGGATGACTACTTCTCATGGATGCAGCCAAGTTTCCTGTGGTCCCATAAAGTTTGTTTACAGCCACCAGTCCTGGCTCTCAGTGTTGTGTGCTGTTATTTAGCTATAATTTACCCCTACATATCTTTTAAGAGCCCAGTAAGCAGTGGAGGTTTTAGTAATGTGCTAGACAATATTGACCTCCCATGGTAGCGCAAATTCTCTGATTTGGCACCAGTCAGGTCCCAAGGGTGCCGGATGAGAGAGCTTCAACCGGTATTATTTCTGTCCCTTTCATTTTCAGTCTTTGTTGGACTGTGTGTGTCTCATATTTAGTCTCTGGCAAATTGGGAGGGATGAAACTATGCTATACACAAAATAATATCTTTTGTATTTAAGGGTGCTTGTTGTTTTGCTTTCTCTTGAGTATGCTGCAATTCCTGCTTAGATTGTGTAGAACTACAAGGTGAGTGGGAGACTAAAAAGGAAACTTGATCCTAGTCTGAAAATTTGCAAGAGCTCGTGGGTGTGGCTGCAGTATCATTACATTGATTATTTTGTTTGTTGAGACTGAAATTACAGGTTGTAACGTGTAGTTGTAGAAGGAACAAACCATCTCTGTTCTGATATCCAGAAGAGAAAAACTACTGCAAATGAATGTGAAAAGGCCATTTAGAAAATTGGCAACATTTTAAAGTTTTTTCCATGAACAATTTTGTCATACACTGTACTTTCTTCTTTGAATAGCATTCTCATAAACTCTGCTAACACTCCTCCTTTTAAGACACATTATTCAGTTCATTATGAATGATTTTCAGCTGTTCTGTAAACTGTCATTGTCCAGGCTCTACTGCAGTGAAGGATCACTTGCATTTTCCATTATAAACCCTGGTTTTCAGGTGTTTATTATAAACTCGGTAGCTTTCAAATTTGGGTTAAAACTTGATGCACATACTATTTTTTTCAGCCCAAATATGCCTCCCCTCCCACCTCCAGATTCATTTAACCCTTTAGCACCTGAACAGAATCTAACTGAACACTAACTGTAATTGTGAAAGAAATATATCTTTTTGAGACTTAAGTGTTAATTTATTTGGCAAACCACTAATAGTTTAAAGGCAAAATGTGGAGGTGAGATTTTAGAGACTGGCCAGTATTAAAGCTCTCTCAGGTTTTCAAACATCTAGGTGTTTAGATTGGGTTCTCTTTTGTCTTATTTCTACAAGTCCTTCATCCAGCAAGCAGCTCCACACAACCAGACAACCCCATCCCCTCTGGATACGTGCAAAGTCCCGCTCACTTCAGTGGGTCTTTGTATGAGCTCAATAGTTTGCCTTTGTGGAGAAGCTAGCAGAATTAGGAACTAAAAGCGCTATATTCTTTACAACCTATATTTACAAGTCATCTTTAAAGGGATATTATCAACACCCACCTTAAAAATGACATGACTTCTGTGGAATTCAGTCAAGCGGTTAGGGCCCATTCGCAATGATTTGATTGCAGGATCAGAACCTTAGACTATAAAAATTCAAAGAACCTTTTAAGAGAAGTCAAATGCATTTTTTCACTGTTGTTGATGCTTTCTTACTTGACAGTTCACTTAGCTTTGGGCACTGAAATAAGATGCCTAGGCTTCACTGTCTTTTCCAGTAGGTTTCCCTTCTGATTCTCCTTCACTAGATCATATAGTTTCTAAGGAAATATTTAATCTCCCTCCCCCCCGTGAGTTACCACTGAAAATTAAAATAAGGCACGCAAC